>NW_015172040.1:164315-219844 GCF_001447785.1 Gekko japonicus | reverse complement strand
TGTGGGGTTTCGTTTATGAAGTTTGCCAGGTGTCCTGAGGATCAGATCTTGAGAATCCTGAGCAAATCCTTGGAGCTCCCCTGGCAGACTAGGAGGTAAGGTTGCCAATCACCAGGTGGTGACTGGAGAGCTCCCAGAATTACAACTAGTCTCTAGGTGACATAGATTAGCTCTCCTAGAGAAAATGGCTTCTTTAGAAGTTGGTCTCTGTGGCATTATGCCTTGCTGAAGTCCCTCCCTGCCTGAACCCCCACCCTCCTCAAACTCCACCCGCAAAATCTTCAGGAGTTTCCCAACCCAGAGCTCGCAACCCTATTAGGAGGGGTTAGGAATAGAGCCTGGTGGTGTCTGGTAGGGGCAGAAGATGGTACCTGGAGGTCTAGGGATACGGCCTGAGTGTATCAGGTGTACTAAAGTCTGATGGCACAGTGTAGGGATAGGGTGTACAGCGAATAGCAAAAGTTCTCTAGTCAAGCAGAAAATAGGTTGCTCCCTCGGGTCTGGTAGCAACAGAGAAGGCCCCATTCCATTTGTTTGCTGAACGGACAGATTACAAACCTTTAATATTCTTGTTACAAGAATGATTCGGGGACTGTGTTTTGCTTGACAGCAGCATGGGCACTGGACAGTCGGCACCAGCATCAGTTTTTTGATACAAACCTGCAGACATCCCCCCTAAAATTCACTCTGAAGAAAAAAACTTTCTTGTATTGAATGTGGTAACGTCAGCTCCAACTGGCCCACTGCTCTACAAATGTTACTTCTGCCTTCACCCTAAGAGTAAATGGCAAAGGATACATAATCATTCTTTCCGATATTATCCAAACTGACTGTTGCCCTGCAGACACCTCTGTTCAATGTCCCTCCCATCTATCTTCTTCTTGTTCTCCACACAGCCAATAATTTGTCTCCACAGAGCACCCACTGCAATCCTTCTCTTCTCAGATCTCTCGCTGAGAGCCGAAGCACACATACCCCGAATTCCGCCCGAATACTACCGCTCTTCCAAATGTGTTTTTAATCTTCCATTTATCAGCCAGTGGCTTCAAACACTGAGCACCCATCTTTGTCATCTTTATTGACCAAGCCATATCCTTGTATAAATTAGGACCGCATTGTGCTTGAGACAAAAAAATATATCATCTTTTCATGTTGATTTTTGGGCTATTCCTAAAGTGGCAATGAAAGTGTCCCATCCTACAGACTTCCAAGGCAGTCCTGCCACCTGAGTATATAATCTGAAGGGAGGGGGGAATGGGAGGACAGCATTCCAGGGGTTCTGGCCACCCTTGGTTGCTATGGGACCAATAGGTCATGTGATTTTTTAATATGAATTTTATTTTGGGACTGGATTATATTAAGGGTGCCCCAGAGAAGGTATTGGGGGGGGTGTTGGCTCCTGATGATCCTAGATGTGGACCACAGTGCAGAGTTTCCCAACTTCTTTTATATCCTGGACTGTTTTATTTGCCACCATTGGTGAATTTACTTGTTTGCAAGAGGAGTTGCCCAGGTTAGACCCACATGTAATATTACAGGGCTGTTGTCAACCTGCATCTCTCTAGTAAGAGCTAGTGTGACGTAGTTGTCATCTTGGCAAACTTAGACAAATGAGAACTGCGTTCAAAAATGTCGAAGGGAAGTACTTCTTTACTCAACAAGTAATTAAATTGTGGAGTTTGCTTCTAGTGGATATGACCATGAGTACAGATAGGGTTACCAAACCCCGAGGGGGGGGACTGGAGATCTCCCAGAATTACAACTGATCTCCAGACAACCGAGATCAGTTCCCATGGAGAAAATGGCTGCTTTGGAGGGTGGACTCTATGGCAGTAGACCTGGCTGAGGTCTTCCCCACCCCCCTCCTAACCCCTCCCTCTTAAGGCTCCACCTACTAAATTTCTCAGAATGCAGAGCTGGCAACTCTAAGCATAGATGGCTTTCAAAGGAGATTTGACTGATTCATAGAGGATAGAGAGGAGAAGAAGAAGAAGAGGAGGAGGAGATTGGATTTATACCCTGCCCTTCACTACCCAAAGGAGCCTCAGAGTGGCCTTTCCCTTCCCCTCCCCACAACAGACATCCTGTGAGGTAGGTGGAGCTGAGAGAGATCTGACAGAAACTGCTCTTTTTCAAGAACAGCTCTTATCAGAACTACGGCTTGCCCAAAGACATCCAGCAGGTGCAAGTGGAGGAGTGTGGAATCAAACCCAGTTCTCCCAGGTTAGAGTCCGCACACTTAACCACTACACCAAACTGGATCTCTCCCTTTGCCTGCATTGCTGTTTTTCAGGGAGTCTTTTCAATAATGTCCTCTCCCGCCAGCATGCTGTCCATTCTGTCACATTAGATTTCTGCCACTTTATTTCATTTCCTGTCTAGACCAGGCCACAAGCCAGACTTAAACATAAGCAGGCATCCCAGCTCTCATTTAAACTGTGTGCTCCATTGCTTTGTGGGCAAAATTTGCATGCAGGTATTTCACCAACATGGTAATGTTGCATGTGCACCCAAATTGCACGTGTAAACAACTCCCCTTACACAAGATTCAAAGATGCACGGATTAGTTTTTCTTGCCTATCAGCTTATCTTTTAATCAGATCATCGGGTTTCAAAGTGGAAGGAAGGGATTGTGGGGTGAGATGAGAAGAGGTGATGGATGAGACAGCAGATCCCAGAGCATTTCCAGCTGCTCTTTATTAGGGGAGCTTTATATTCATGAGGTCCAATTCAGAAGAGATAAAATGCAAACAGTAGTTTGGTTTGGAAATATGCTGAAGTCATACAGTGTGCAGCCGTGAGAGGATCTTAGTCTGGCTGTTGCTGTTATACATCTGATGAGGCAGACTGCAGCCCACAAATGCTCATGCTACAATTCTTTCGTTAGTCTTTTAGGTGCCACAGGACTCGTTTTAGCAACAGCAGGCCTGAAGCGGCTACTCTTCTGAAATAAATTGATTATATTACAATGATACTTGTGCAGATATTGATGGTGTACTTGAACATGGAGTAAGCCAAGCCCCAGCAGTTCTGAAAGTACCCCAGGACCTGCCCTGGGACCCCACCGTCAACTCTGCAGGTCCAGGAGGTGATGTCCAGTCATAAGCCATACCCATCACCTTCGCCCTTGACCTCCATGCCCTGCTTGTTGGCTTCCTAGAGCAACTGGTTCTGAAACAGGATGCTGGACTAGATGGACCACGGCTCTGATCCAGCTGGGCTGTTCTTACATTCCCATGCTGCTATCCCTAGCAATGCCACCTGTGCCTCAGGGGTCCTTCTCTCTTGCTTGGGTGGAGAACTGGCCCTGTGCACCAAGTAAAGTGGACTGATGTGTTCAGCACATTTGGTGGGGGTTGCTTGCCGCTGCTCTGTCTCTGTGTGTGTGTGAGAGAGAGAGAGAGAGGGAGAGAGAGAAGTGCCATCAATTCGCAGCCAACTCATGGCAACCCCAGATAGGGGCTTTCAAGGCAAGTGAGAAGCAAAGGTGGTTTGCTGTTGTCTTCCTCTGCGGAGTCTTCCTTGGAGGTCTCCTTTCCAAATACCAACCCTTCTGACAAGGTTGGGCTATACCATGCTGCCTTCCCTCCCGTACCACTGTTATACAACTATTGATATATATGTCATTTTTCAGAGTCTCAAAACAGAAAACACAAAACTTTCTGCATTTTGATAGCTGGAAAGTCAATGGGGGAAGAGAAGTTGTGGGGCGGGAGGGAGGCAAGGGTAACAATGAGGAAGGAACACTAAGGCCGCTACACCAGCATAAGCCTGTTTACAGATGGGCTGAATTCAATTTAGTCTCCTGTACAATTAGTGAGAATGCCGAAGAAACAGGCCAACTGCCTTAGCAAAGGAAGGACTCTGAGCAAGATGTTACCGTGCTGGGAGCGTGGTGTCGGCACACCTTTCACAAGGACCCGCTTTTGTTTTCTCGTTTCAGAAAAAGTGAGCATTTTGTCAACTTTCATCGCACCCTTCAAGTATTTAAGTCCTGCAGCAGCAAACATGGAAGATGAAGACAATTTAAGTAAGCAGTTTCTCTACTTCATTTGGAGGTGAATAGTGAAACCGACAGGAGGTACTGCATGACATGTATATGTGGCTGAGGACAAATCTTGCCTTTCTGCAAGAGAGCCAGTTTGGTGTGAGAGCCAGTTTGGTGTAGTGGTTAAGTGCGCGGACTCTAATCTGGGAGAACCGGGTTTGATTCCCCACTCCTCCGCTTGCACCTGCTGATGTGACCTTGGGTCAGTCACAAGCTCTGGCAGAAAAAGAGCAGTTTGTGTCAGAGTTCTCTCAGCCCCACCCACCTCACAGGGTGTCTGTTGTGAGGAGGGGAAGGGAAAGGAGTTTGTAAGCCGCTCTGAGACTCCAAGTGAAAGGCGGGGTATAAATCCAATCTCTTCTTCTTCTTCTTCTTTCACTGCATACATAGAATGTTACAGTCCATTCAGACTTCCATTTTTATCCGGCAGAAAGCAAGGCCAAAGTCTACCATGTTGACAGGAGCCAATTCAACCTCCCATTTCCCCCCCCCCCCATAGAAAGTGAGGCAGAATTCTATCACATTTGTAACAGGTGGTAGACCACTTATTCCAGAGGTCCTGCCCACATCCAGGGTTGCATGGGGCTTCCAGTGACCAGAAGCTGTGCTTCTTCACATGATTTTCTATAGGATTCATCATGTAGTAATTGTTTATAAATTCAAGTGTTGTATTTCTTGGGAGCAATATACGAATTGGTAATTGACACGCACTTCTCTGGTAATTGACATGCACTTCTCTGGGTAGGCACAGTTCAGAGGCTGTGGCTCAGTGGCAGAGCATCTGTTTTGCACGCAGAAGGTCCTGAGTTCAGTCTCTGACATGTCCAATTAAAAGGATCAAGTCGCTGCCAATGTGAAAGACCCTTACTTGAGACTCTGGAGAGCTGCTGCCAGACAGAGTAGACCATACGGACCTGGATAAATCAGTGGTCCGACTCAGTATAATATGTATGTGTTCATGCATGTGCAAGAGCCATTCCCCACTGTACAATCCCACACTGCTTGCAAGTGAATGTGAATGAAGCAGTGCCAATTGTGCATTTCCCCCACCTGACTGAGTCCTAGCTGTGGGGAGGAGGGAGGCAATGCATCCATTGCTGTTTCATTCACACATAGGCACAACTCCAGGGATGTGTGAATGGAGTCATGTTCCCATTCAGAATCCGTCTGGTGCATCTGTTCTGGGGTTGGAGATACGCTCACTCCAATTGCAAGGACCCATCTGTGCATCCCCATCCTTGGACAGCTGCACAAGATGGATTCAGACGAGGCCCAGAAGTGCAGCGAACAGGAAGTCCAAATCAGCAGGTGCCTCCTGCGCCCCATTGCCGCTTTTTTCGTCCTTGCCAAAACCCTTTCCCCGGGTACATTGTGATGGTCTCTTCAAGCGAACGAGACTGAGAACAGCGAAACGAGATGAAAGAAAAATGGAATAGTTCAGAGCCAAGCGGTATGGGGTGGAGAGCATGTGGCATATTATCATATTCATCAGCCCCAACATTAATTTTTTAGGCATTGTCTTACCTTCTTGTGGTAGCATATTGTTGGATTTTGAAAAAAAGAGAGAAAGGAAGTTCTCAAACCAAACGAAGCGCTTCTGTTTATTTCAGTCTCAGCTACCAGATGGCTCCTTTTACCAGCTGGGGAACAATGAGGAGCTGTCCTCTTAAGAAATGATGGGTGAAAAAAGTAAATTTGTCTCTGTGATGCTGGTAATCCACGTTTGTCTTCTGCACTCCTACGCACTGGTACATGTGTGCAAATCTGTCAGCACTGTAGGGCTCCCGTGTGCTTAAGGCTGGCACAACACACAATACTGCAGGGACTTTGTTAAAAGGTCCTTTTAACCTCTTGTTGCTTTGACTTGTGCTGTGTTTCTTTGCTGGTTTCAGTGATGGGTTGTTCAGGCCGCACCTGGAGTGTTGTGTGCAGTTCTGGAGGCCTCACTTCAAAAAGAGTGTGGACAGAACAGAGTAGCTGCAGAGGAGAGCGACAAGGATGATTGGGGGCCTGGAGACCAAGCCCTATGAGGAAAGGCTGAGGGACTTGGGAATGTTCAGTCTGGAGGAGAGGAGGTTGGGGGGGGGGACAGGATTGCTCTCTTGAAGTATCTGAAGGGCTGTCACTTAGAGGAGGGCAGGGAGCTGCTCCTGTTGGCAGCAGAGGCTAGGACTTGCAAGAATGGGTTTAAATTAAGGGCGGGGAGGTACCGGCTGGATCGTAGGAAAAACTTTTTGAAAGAAAGAGTTGTGCGACAGTGGAATCAGCTGCCTAGGGAGGTGGTGAGCTCCCCCTCCCTGGCAGTCTTGAAGCAGCGGCTGGACAAACACTGGTCAGGGATGCTCTAGGCTGGTCCTGCACTGAGCAGGGGGGTTGGACTAGATGGCCTGCGTGGCCCCTTCCAGCTCCGTGATTCTGTGGTTCTATCATTATTGTCAGCCACCTGCCACTTCTCCCCCCCCCCCAAGTCACCTGCGGCAGCCCCATTTCTTCACGAAGGGCTCCAGACCAGTGCTTCGAATCAGGTTCCAGGGGGCCCTGGGCAGAGAGTACCCAGGTCCTCCCTATGCCCACCACTTGGCCCCCACTCTTGCCCGCCCACCCACCTGCTTGTGCATCCTTCCGCTGCCCATTTACAAGCTCTCCCACCCCCTGCGGTCACAGCTGCCCACACTGCCTGCATGCCCTTTCCCTGGTGAATGCTCGGTGCAGCTAGGAGTGCCAGTGCCATAGCCACCAGGAATGCTGATGCTTCATACACCGTCTGCATGCCTGTCTCCAGCAGTGCTAGGCAGCATGTGCAGCTGGGAGCACAGGTGGCAAAGCACTCACAGGGAGGCAGCCGAAGGGTATGTCGGCAGGCCTCAGAGAAGGTGCACGTGTAGCGAATCCAACTCTAGGGGGCAGTGCTCATCTCCGTTTCCAAGCCGAAAAGCCAGTGCTGTCCGAAGACGTTTCCATGGTCATGTGGCCGGCATGACTAAATGCCGAGGCACACGGAACGCTGTTACCTTCCCACCAAATTGGTACCTATTTATCTACTTGCAGTTTCTTGCTTTCAAACTGCTAGATTGGCAGGAGCTGGAACTAGAGACGGGAGCTCACTCCGTCACACGGCACTCAGGTTTCGAACTGCCAGACTACAGACCTTCCAGTCTGCAGCTCAGCGTCTTAACCTCTCAGTGACCATGGCCCCTGGCAACATGTGGAGAAACATAAAAGAGGCACATAGGCACACATCAAGAAAGGCTCTAGCAGTGCAGTCATCATAACTGTTTAAAATTGCTCATGATACCCAGGCTGATGAAACAAACTTTGGATCCATTGTTGTTTATTAATGTTATTTAGTAAGGTTTCCTGTGGCTGGGGACAGTTACGAAGGCATTTTAGCTGTGCAGATTTTACCTGTATTTGTCAGGGGTTTCATCCTACTACTCCCCTAAGCCAACTGTGGAGCCTTCCTCCGGAGGGAAGAGCCTCTTCAGCTGGAGGGAGCTAAGTGAAGTGACAGGATGGAATCCATTCCAAATACAGATAAAAATGTGCACAGTTCAAATATCCCCGTGAATTCCCCCAGACACTTTTTGAAAACCTGGCTAAATTATACATCTTTTTACAAATTGCTTCTGGAAGATGCCTAGGCTCAAGCTTGGGCAGTCTCCCAAAGAGAATCCATGCCAAAGCTGGAAGCAGGCGCGTACTGGGCTTTCCATGAGCCTTCACCCTGCTTAACTAGCACTGGCGCTGTCTTGTTATTAATAATTTTTCTAGTTCTTTAAATGCTCAGAACTCTTCACAGTTTGGTGTAGTGGTTAAGAGCACAGACTCTAATCTGGGAGAACCGGGTTTGATTCCCCCCTGCTCCACATGCAGCTGCTGGTGTGACCTGGGATCAGTCATAAGTTCTTTCAGAGCTTTTTCTCTCAAGGGCAGTTTTCAAAAGCGCTCTCTCAACCCCACCTACCTCACAGGGGGTTTGTTGTGGGAAGGGGAAGCAGATTGTAAGCCGCTCTGAGATTCCTTTGTGTAGTGAAGGGTGGGGTATAAATCCAGTCTCCGTCTCCTCCTCCTCTTCTTCTTCCTCTTCTCAGTCCCTCAGAGGCTCATATTTCCAAGCAGGGAATTACAGACTTCAGGTTCCCTAGTACTTTCGTTTCCACTCCTTGTCTGGGGCTATAAAAAAAACAAGAGCAGGGAGTGTCAAGATCCTGGCAGGCCACCATGTATCACTGGCTGGTGGGCTGAGAGGGGTGTCATTCATCCTGGTGGACCGTAGGCCATGCAAGCCAGATAGATACATATAGATATTTCTCTTAGTGATAGAAGATTTTGCACACTTTTGTGGCCTCATCTGCACTTTATTAATCATACTTACATAAGTACAACTTTAGTGCTCCAAGGGCAGAAACAGAGTTTGACATTTTCTTAAACTCATCCCCAACAAAAGATTTTCTTACACGAGAGAGAAAGCTGTGCAGCAGTAGCACTCTTGCTGATGCACTGGCTGGGCAGGAGCCTAGGAATCATTTCCCGAGATTGCTTCAGTCTTGAAATCCATTGTTTGCAAGCATGTCAGAAATGATGGAGGTGAAACCTTTCGCCCTCGGCACACGTTGTGTGATGTAGATGGGCAGGAAATAGCAAGCTCTGTGTGAGAAGGGCAAAGGGAAATGGCTCCTGGGCGCACAAGAAATGGAAGGTCACTCTTTGCCATTCCGAAGGCACCAGCAACAGTCTCACCGAGTCAACCTGCTTTCTGCGTGGAGTAAACCAGAGCCCTTAGTGGAACTTTCTCATGTGCCCTTAAAGACATGGCTGCAGTCCAAGCTGTAGCTTGAGAGTGATGAGTTTTCCCAACCCAAAACAGCTGGCCTGGGTAGGCCATTCACAGGAGAACTCATTCATCCCCCCTATGCCTGTTGGTCTCTTCGGAAAGCAACTTCTTTGCTAGAGTACGTGGCAGACAGTTTTCACAATTAGTGCCAACTGTGTTTCTTAAGCTGATCCTTTGTTCCAGTTTGGCAGTCACTCTGGGAAACTGATGTTGATTTTGTTTTGTTTCTTCTCATGAGCGTGTGCCTTGATTCAAAAGATGTACACGTTCACATTCAGAATAGTCACATGGCATACCTAAGGTCACCAGGCCTGCACCTAGGAATCCCAGGAGCATTTGAGGGCACGGCTTGGGGAGAAGGAGTGTCATGCAGTACCAACATGGTCATGTCACTCCAAGGTGAGACCCATAATTGGTGTCATGCGATTCTGTAGGAATTAGAATCATAATATTGGAAGGGACTTCCAGGGTCATCTAGTCCAACCCCGCTGCACAATGCAGGAAATCCACAAATACCTCCCACACACACATCCAGTGTCCCCTGTTCCATGCCCAGAAGATGACAAAAGATTATCCCAGTTGCTTTGGTAAAGACTGTAGAGATTGGAGAAACTCAGTGAGTATCGTGAGCAACACTCTTTACAGTCTTTACAACACTCTTTATAATCCCAAAATACTGGTGTAACCTTACAGTTCCGAGCTACAGGCAAGCAACTATGAAATGCATTACTATCTATGATCTCTGAAGGTTGTATATAAGGTATACCATTTTCAGATAGATATTGCAGTTGTGGTTAAGGGATCATAGAAACTGTGAAACATGTTCTATCTGAATGTCCATTCCAGAGAGAAATGTATCATACCACTTCTGTACCAGCAAAATGAGCTTCCCATAGATATTTTAGTTACTAAATTTTTAATGGATTTGAGGCCAGCAAATATTCTTTTGTTAGCTAAAGGCCTTGCTCAGGCCATGACAGTACAGGCAGCCTGTGACAAGCCATCTTCTTTAATATGGCACAGCCTGCCCTCTCTGGCTTGAATTCTTCCTTTCTTCCTCATTGGGATTGATTGATACTACTCAAGATCTGTAGGTCAGAGGGAGGGAGGGAGGAGAGGAAGAGATTGGATTTATACCCCACCCTTCACTACCCAAGGGAGTCTCAGAGCATCTTACAAACTCCTTTCCCTTCCCCTCGCCACAACAGACACCCTGTGAAGTAGGTGGGGCTGAGAGAGCTCTGACAGAAACTGCTCTTTATTTCAAGAACAGCTGTGCCAGAACTATGGTTTGCCCAAGGTCATCCAGCAGGTGCAAGTGGAGGAGTGGGGAATCAAACCCAGTTCTCCCAGATTAGAGTCAGCACACTTAACCACTACACCAGACTTGCAAGGAAGGAAGGGAAGGGAAGGGAAGGGAAGGGAAGGGAAGGGAAGGGAAGGGAAGGGAGGGAGGGAGGGAGGGAGGAAGGAAGGAAGGAAGGAAGGAAGGAAGGAAGGAAGGAAGGAAGGAAGGAAGGAAGGAAGGAAGGAAGGTTGTGAGCAAGGTGACCCTACATCTGCAGTGTCATTCCTCTGCCCCTATGTCCACCCATCGTGAGAGCAGACAGAGAGCTGAAATGCACGTGGGGCAGGAGGCAAGCCTGGCAAGCTGAGGCACACCCCTGTTGGGACTGTACCGCTTCAGACAGCAGGCACGTGCAGAACCAAGGGACAGAGCCTCTGGTGTCATTTGTCCTTCATCCTATCCTGAGATGACTGTAAAATGAAATGTGTCCTTTGGTAACCACTGTTGATGCCGTTGACGCCCACTCCGTATTCAAGAGGATTTATCCTTTCAAGAGGTTTTGTAAGGAAGAGGTTGTCCATTCTTTTCTTCCCTTTTCCCCCCAACCGAAATTTCGGGCTGCCAGGCAGCTGAATAACCTTCATCAGGAACAATATTATCACTTCAAATGTAGCGTGGAGTATCGGATGGCTAGTTCTTCTGAACCCTTATGACCCGGAGACAAAGGCAGTGTCATTATTAGTGAGGCATTACAGTCCTCAATAGCTCTTGATGATGCAAGCGCTCCAGGTTAACACTACCGTGCATAATGACCAAGAAGGAGGGGAGGGGAGGGTGTCTACCAGAGAGGGGAAGGAGCGGAATGGGAAGCTAAGGCAGGAATGTAGGAGGGATGCTCACCAATTTAACAGATAAATACATTTCGCTCGCTGCTCCTCCTCACCCTGATAAGTGGAATTCGATTAAGATGAAGAGACAGAGTGTTTCTGTGGTCCAGCAGAGACAAATCTCTGCATCCTATTTCAGTTGACAGTATAAATATGCTAAATGAATGGAAAGGGGCCAGAGGGACCGTGCCTGCTGGCTCTGGCATCCACGCATTCATCCCAGCCTATACTCTAGGCCTGCATCTGTACTCTGCGTTTCTGTACCTCTTCCGTTCTTTTGTTCCCTTCCGTCTCTAGAGGCCAGCAATTGCAGGACCAAATGAGCCTACCATCCTGTTTCCTTATTACAATTCTGTGTTTAAGCCTTTGTGAAACCTTGGACTCTTCACTTATGTCTTTAAATACACACCTCAGGTGTTTTTTTTAAATGACATATTCCTAAAAAATATGACATTGAAAACTTTGTGTGTAAATACTGTCCACTAAATATGTTGCTGGGATTTGGCCACGTTTCCATGTCAAGTGCGCTTGCCAGATCCTGGTTATGTTGCTGCGCAGTGAAGATCAGAGAGTCTACTTTTGTCTTTGTTTGGTTTTTTGTTCTCCAGAAGGATCACTTTGATGCGCCAGTAGTCGAACAACGTGATCCTAAGCATAGATGCACCCTTCTAAATCCATTGAAGTCAACAAGCTTAGAAGGGTGTGACTCTGCTCCGGACCATACAATACTTCAATCATAACACCTCCTTCCTCTAAATATTATCTTACAGCTAATAAAAATGAAAGTAATCCCCTCACAGTTTGTACCTTTCTTCATGTTCAACCTTGGACTCTATCATCAAAATTTAGCGTTCCTTTCTTTACTAAAAGAATTCTATCATCATTGCTCACAGTACATATCCAGTGTATTTCAGCTTCAGAGAGGAAATGCTTATAAATACAAGGGTCATAATTTTGTAGTTGCTAGAGGTCTTATCAAAGCCATATTTCAAAGAGATCAGATTTCAGAGATGCCTCAAAATATAAGGCAATTTAGTTGAACTCACCATTAACACACAAAATTACTAGGCTTTATCTTTTTCTTTCTTTTTTTAAAAAAACATTGTGGTTTAATTTAGGCTGTCCTGTCTCCCCTCTTACTGACGTCCAGTATTGTCAAAAGGTTGCGTTATGGGAAATGTAGTCTGACAAGGAGAATCTCTAGGAATCACACTATCTATGGTTATAAGAATGTCGTTTATTATACGTATAAGGCAGTGTGGCCGAATAAAAATATTTCTATTTTAAGCTGCATAAAGACATCTTTTTAAATCTCTTTTATCTCATCTTTCCCTTGGCTGAAGGCAGCTTGCAAAATTAAAAGGAACAAATCCATTTAAATTGATGCTGTCCATAAAACCAATAACCATTTCATATTTTAAAAAAGCATTGCAAAGAATCAAAGATGGAACACAGTCGTACAACTGTTCAGCATCAACTTTGGGTTTTGATCAAGATAAGCCTTGTATGGCTTTCCAAAAGCAAGGGGGGATAACTACAATTCCTTCAGGAGGTTATTCCCCTTTTTTAATAAACAGCTGAAAAAGCCCCTCTCCCCCCCCCCCATCACTGGCTACTCTATATTCTCTGCTTCAATGGATTCTGAACATGACTTTGCCGACAGTTCTTATCTGGAGTCGGGTGATGCAAAATGGCCTTATGTTGAATCAGATCATCGATCCACCTAGTCCATGATCTACTGTCCATGGCTTTCCAGATCTAAGACTTTTACCGCTCTGAGATCCTTTCCCGTTCCTTCTGTCTCTGAGCCATGGCCCTTCCCCACAGGCAGGTATATGCAGGTTCAACCATTACAGGATTGTCAAGGTTAAAACCAGGACCTTGAACTGCCTCCAAAGGTGGCATGCATAAGGTCCCAAGAATTTACCAGCAGATTTTAGGGGCCACCTGTTCATTTCAACAGAGGAAGCTGATGGATATATGTGAACTGAGAGGAGGGCTGCTTGTGCCACTATTAGCAGAAAGCACCTGCACCTTGGGTGGAATCCAAGGGTTGTTCTACTAAGAGTGATTCAGAAGTTCTGTTCTGCTAGCAGTGATCCAGAGGTTCAGTTCTGCTAACAGTG
Organism: Gekko japonicus; assembly: GCF_001447785.1. NCBI lineage: Eukaryota > Metazoa > Chordata > Lepidosauria > Squamata > Gekkonidae > Gekko > Gekko japonicus. Next base: position 206,661 of record NW_015172040.1, on the reverse strand, counting down.
AAGCCTTCCTCTGGTACAGGAGGTGTGTTCCAACACTGGAAGACTCCTTTTGCTGTAGAAGGATTTCTTCCTTGCAACAGAAGAAGGCGCCATCATTAAATAAATGGGACCTTCCAATCCAACCCAGTATGTATGGCCAGCCCTGGCAGAAGTGACTTCCCAGTACAAAACATCATGATTGCATTGACTCATAGAATCAGTTCAGACAAAAGCTGTTGAAAGAGTACTAGCGGCCAGGTTTGTGTAGCCAGGTATCCCAGAGTCTTACACTGGGATATGACCAAGTTTATTGAAGTACTGGGATTAAGGTAAGGCCAGAGAAAACTTTCAGACGACAAAGGGAATTGTTTATTGTACTGGTTAGTCTATGTGTTTGTGGCTGAACACAAAGTCCTAAACATAAAGTTTCTGTATTCATAAATGCATGCAACCAGCATGGGGGGCGGGGTGAGCTAGTGAAACAGATCTGGAAAGGCAATATGAATTATAAATACAAATAACCCCCTGTGTTTTCTTATTCACTGGTGCAGAATCAATACAAATTCTTTTCAAACCTGAATAGAGTGTGAAACGAGAGCTATCTTTCTCTCCATGCTTCCCGACCTCAATATCATTATGTACAATAATTGGGTCTGTAAAAACCTATTAGATGGAGAGGGGGGGGGAGGTGTGGATCTGAGAACCGACCCCACTTTCCTGCAAGCCATAGTCCTCATAAGAGCTGTTCTTGAAAAAGAGGGGTTGCCGTCAAAATCTCAGCCCCCCCCCAAGGGTGTCTGTTGTGGGGAGGGGAAGGGAAAGCAGTTTGTAAGCCACTCTGAGACACCTTTGGGTAGTGAAGGGCGGGGTATAAATCCAATCTCCTCCTCCTCTCCTCCTAGGCAGATATAAGTCTGGGTGTCTGGTGGTTGTTGGTTGTTGTTGTTTTTAAGTTACTACATCAAAAAAGATAATGTCTGTGAAAGTATGATAGTTTATTCACTTGCTTAAAGGGAGACAGTACTCATCATATTGGCCTCCAAGGACAGGAGATTCAGGGGAGATAAAATACAAGCCAGTGTGGTGTAGTCAAGAGAATATGTATGTATTTATTTCATTTATACCTCGTCTTCCTCCCTGAAGGGGACCCACAGCAGCTTACGTTGCTCTTCTCTCCTGCATTTTATCCTCGCAACAACCCTGTGAGGTAGGACTAGGCTGAGAGTGTGTGACTGGCCCAAGGGCACCCAGAAAGCTTCCATGATAGAGTAGGGATTCAAACCTGGGTCTCCCAGATCTTAGTCCAACGCTCTAACCACTACACCAAACTGGCTGTCAGGGTTGGACTTGGCCTGGAGGAACTGGCAATCCAATGCCACTCAGCTACAACGTCCACAAAGTAATGTAACAATCCCATCCTAAGCCGAGTTAAACTCTTCTTTGTACATTGAAGTAAATGAAGTTAGAAGGATGTAACTCCGCTTAGGATAGTAGTACTACAAGCAGGGCTATTTTGGGGCAGGAACGCACAGGAACGGAGTTCCGGCTGGCTTCAGAGTTGGCCACGCCCACTACAGCCAAAACCTCTGTGTGCGTGGCTACAGAGGGAAGGCCTGGAGAGCGCCCCCCCCCTCGGGCGACTCTGAGGCGGGCGGGCGGGCCAGTGAGGGCCCTGGAAGGATCAGGGAGGCATTTAAACACCTCCCCATGCCTTCCCCAGCCTGTCCAAGGGCTGGCTTGCCTGGGCTCCCCGCAGTCACGAGGCACCCAAGTAAGCCAAGGGAAGGTAGTTTAAACTGCCTCCCCTCCCCTCCAAGGGCCGGCGTGCCCGGGCTTCCCACAGCCGCGGAGCGCCCGGGCAAGACAAGGTGAGGCATGGGGTGTGTCCTGATATGCTAATGAGCTGTGCTGTCAGGGTGTGGCCTAATATGCTAATGAGTTTCTGCCATTGGGTGTGGCCTATTATGCTAATGAGTTCCTGCTGGGCTTTTTCTACCAAAAAAAGCCCTGAAAGTGAAGCGGATTGCTTGCTTGCGGAGCTTACCCACTGCTCTCCTCAATAGGGACCCAACAAACAGGGGGAATACAATAAACTGCATCCTGGGTGGTCCCCGGACCCACTGGATCACCTCACTCAAGGCCACAGACTGCAAGCCATGGCCTAAGAGCCAAGGGCCAAAAGCCCTTTGGCTCATAGCTCTAGCTGCTCCTAGGCTTCAATACCTGCAAACAGGAAGAGAAATAGAGGTTCAGCGTAGCAGCTGGCAGAGATGTTTCAAAGGCTTCCCCTCCCTTCCTAGCAGAGCCTCTGTTTAAAATGGCTATAACATATCGGCCATCCCTAAGCTATTCAAAACTGCCAGTGCAGCTTCGTAGAAAACGTTAGTGAGATCTCTTCTCCATGCTCTTCATCTTAAATGTCACAATGACATCAATAATGTTGGTGGGCTTCTTTTTCTCTGTTTTGCTAACAGGCACAAGCAGCGCAGAAGTGAAGGAGAACCGCAATGTTGGCAACCTGGAAGGCCATCCCATCGCCTCTAACGAAAGGTCAAGAGTGGGAGTTTCCAGCCTCAAAAGGAAGAGGCCCCTGGAAGAAGGCAACAGTGGACATTTCTGCAAACTCCAGCTCATCTGGAAGAAGGTCTCGTGGTCAGTAACGCCAAAGAACGCTCTGGTCCAGCTACACGAACTTAAACCAGGTTTACAATACAAAATGGTGTCTCAGACAGGCCCCGTCCATGCTCCGGTATTTGCCGTCGCTGTGGAAGTAAATGGACTTACGTTTGAAGGCACCGGACCAACGAAAAAGAAGGCCAAAATGAAGGCTGCCGAACTAGCCTTGAAGTCTTTTGTTCAGTTCCCCAATGCGTGTCAAGCTCACTTTGCCATGGGGAATTGTTTCAACCCTTCCACGGACTTTACATCAGACCAGGCAGACTTCCCAGACACTCTGTTCAAGGAGTTCGAACCGTCGCCACACAGTAAGGACTTCTCAGTCTACAGCCCAGTTAATAATGAATTGCTTTCCACGGCCTACCGGCATGGGAGGTTCCTCTACCACACCTTGGACTTAATGGGCCACCATGGTAAACAAAACAAGCGCAAGATGGCTTCCAGCGCGGAGAGCGAAAAGAACCCCGTGGTGTTACTCAATGAGTTGCGGTCGGGACTGAGGTACGTCTGCCTTTCCGAGACTGTGGAGAAGCAACATATCAAGAGTTTTGTGATGGCAGTGAGAGTGGATGGGAAAACGTTTGAAGGCTCGGGACGTAGCAAGAAGCTGGCCAAAGGTCAAGCAGCACAGGCTGCGCTGCAGGCCCTCTTTAACATTCGGCTGCCCAGCCACATTCCCAGCAGGAGTAAATGTAATCATTTGCCACAGGTGAGAGCTCTCAGGTAGTCGCCAACCAAGCGGAAGGGATCCATTAAGATTAATGTCATTTGTTGTTCTTCCAGCTGTAAGTTGTGACTCTCTCAGAATCCTCTCCTCACAGCAAAGTCTATTGCAGCGGAAACACCCTCCCCCCAAATCCTCACAGAGGCCACATGTAAAAACCTTTACTTATATTTACTTTCAGGACTGTTTTAGCTAATGGATAAAGGGGGCAATTGCCCAGGGCCCACATCCATTGGGACTGACTGCACGTGCAGGAAAGAGGCAAGGTTTGTGTACATTACATAATGGTGTGCAGGCAATGCATGTAGAGGGAAAGTGGAATTCAGCATGGTGGGCCTGCCCACGTTCACAACCAAGCATGCTGGTCCTACCGTCTCCTATGCACATTCACCCAAATGGAGGGCCTGACACCACCATGTGTATACCCTGGCATGCAGGGCTATTTTGGGGCAGGAACGCACAGGAACGGAGTTCCGGCTGGCTCCTGAGTTGGCCACGCCCAGCAGGAACTCATTAGCATAATAGGGCACACCCAACAGCAGAAACTCATTAGGATTGGCTACATTAGGGGTGTGTGGCCTAACATGCAAAGGAGTTCCTGCTACAAAAAAGCCCTGGGTTTTGACAACAAACAAGGTAAACAGAATAACAAGCAAAAGGTGGGTGGGGCTGGAAAACCACACTCCTGGTAACATGGGGGTGTGGCATAATGTGCTAATGAGCTGTGCTGTCAGGGGTGTGGCCCAATATGCTAATGAGTTCCTGCTGTTGGGTGTGGCCTATTATGCTAATGAGTTCCTCCTGGGCTTTTCTACAAAAAGAGCCCTGCTGGCATGTATCCTACCATTTTGCTTTCTGAAACCTTCTTCCAGCCTCGAGAGTCATTTCCTAGTTCAGGTGGCTCTTCCCCTAGAAGAAGCACTTAAGTTGGAAGAAGGCCCCTTAGGCTGGAGGAAGGCTTCAAGCTTTGATGAGCAGAGTGGCAGGATACATTCCGCTGTCCCTCATTACAGGTGTTGCTGCACAGATGAGGCCCTAATTGCCTTCTGTGTGCATTGGGGCCATCCACAAGTATGGGTTCCCACCTGGCCCATCTAAGGCCATCTTGCCCAGGGCCCTATCAGATCTACAGCCAGTTCTGCTTACTTTGCTAAGAACCGTTTGTGAGTTCTTTCCCAGAGAGAAGTATGAGAGAGCCTCATTCTTTCAGCCACAGCTTTATAATACAACCATGCGTAATAAAAGCAGGCCTCTTTTTCTATATGGGTGTGCTTGATCTATAGAAAAAACCACATGTAACCTATGATTTGGGATGTCCTTGTTTCCTTTGCTTTCAAGTTACTCTTAGATCATTCTCTGGAAGAAAAAAAACATAGTGCAGACGGTGTCTTTTTCCAGATACTCATCCCCAGACAATTCTGCCTCAGGCAAGGTTTAAAGATCTTTGCGTAGGTTGTCAAATTTCTGAGTGACAGAAAGGAAACGACTTCTGTGTTGTCTTGGCGATTGTATGTGCATTCAGACATAAATATAGGCAAAATGTAGGGCATGATTCTTCTGGAGTCATGGATAAGCACACTGAAGAGGCCTCGCATTGGGGACATATTGTTAGTTTTGAAGGAAGGCTGCCTTCCTTGGAGGAGGAGGACCCCTCACACAGAAGAACGGAACTGATGGCTCCAGCCCACAAGAGTTGAAGGTTGTGGAATGTTGATGGGGAACAAATCAGTTGTGATTGGTCAGAACAAGAGAGGCAGCTCTAATAGAATGGATTTTGCTGTCTTCACTCTCTGTTGCCCAAAAGCTATCCTCATATCAGTTTTACCCCCCAGATCTCATTTTGCTGCTGTTAATAGCGGGTGAAGCTGGTTCTCTGTACAAGCCGAATGTCCTTAGATTTTCCGGTGTGTGTTTCAAGAATAAGGTGGAACAAGTGCTTATATATTCTTTTCTTTCTGAGAAGGATCTGCTTTCAAAAAAGATACTGCCTTCCAAGACTTGCTTGTTGATTTTCTTAAAAAGGGGGTTGTGGCATCTTAAAGACTCACCAATTGATCATGGCTTCAGTTTTCATGGACTAGAGTCAACGTAACTAAATGCATGAATCGTATCTGTTTAGCTGGAAGAAGATACATATGTGGGTGTATATATAGGGGAAAATGTGGGGATATATATATGGGGGTATATATAGAGGGGAAATGTGTGCAGTAGGTAGGGTTGCCAAATATGTTTTGGCCGGGAGCGGGGGGCTCCCGGCCAGCATCTGGAACGTGCACACGCGCGCGTCACCCGAAAGTGACGTTGCACGCTGGGGGCGGGGCCACGCCATTTGAGGGGAAAACTCTTTGTTTTCCCCTCAAATGGCATGGCCCCGCCCCCAGCGTGCGACGTCACTTCCGGGTGACGCGCACGCGGGGGTGGGGTTTCCCCCGGGCCCCGATTCTGCGGGAGCGGAAAGCAGAGCTCGAAAGCGGGGGGAAATCCGCCCCCCGGGGGCATGTGGCAGCTCTAGCAGTAGGGTCAAAAGGCAATAAAATGCAATAGATATACAGTCTTGAGACATTTCCTTTGTAAAATCCAAATTATGCTAGATAAACACAGTGACAAGGGCAGTATGGGTGATAAGAGAACCTTACATTAATTTACTATTGGCTAGACCAATCTTGTCAGATCTCAGAAGCTAAGCAGGGTTGGCCCTGGTTAGTACTAGGATGGGAGACCGCCAAGGAAGTCGACAGTGGCTATGCAGAGGCAGGCGATGGCAAAGCACGTCTGAACTTCTCTTGCCTTGAAAACCTTGTGGGAGTCACCATAAATTGGCTACAGCTTGACAGTACTTTCCTCCTCCACCACCAGTGCTTGTACTTAGTAAATTCTCATTTATTTGTTTGTTTACATTATTTATGGTCCGCCTTTCTCTCTGGGACTCAAGGCAGATTACACAAAGCGATGGAATACCATCAACAATGAAACAGGATTTGGGTTGTAGAACCCTCCAAAAGTCTTTTAAAAAAGCAGAACTGAAGCAAAGCAGACATGTTAACATGACAGATTGACACTGCGGTCCCACACACTAATTAATCCACTTTCAATTCACTTTCAATGCACTTTCCAACTGGATTTTGCCAGTTCGCACAGTAAAAATCCAGTTGGAAAGTGCACTGAAAGTGGATTATTTAGCATGTGTGACCACAGCCATAGAAATAAATTCACAGTCTCTGCAAAATTACACAATGGGATCCAACCCACCGCAAACTATACACAGTAGTCAGACCACAGTCCCCAGTCATTTATCCAAGTGACTTTGTGAAGTCTTTTGTACGGTGCTGCCCTATAGGCTGTGTAGAAAAGCCCCCTTGAATGATTCAGTTTTTCATAGATTGTGGAAATCCATGAGAGTGGGACCCTTCCTGGCTTCCTCAGGTAGGCCATTCCTCAAGGTGGGGGCCACAAAGGAGAAGGCACACGTATACGGGCAGTTGTTGATTTTGCCCATTTGCAGGTTGGCAGTGGTGGAAGGCCCTGCTCGGTTGAATGAAGTTGTCGTGGTGGAGCTGGGGGGAGAGATGGTCTCGCAGACATGAGGGTCCAGGGCTGTGGAGGGCTTTCTGTGTGATAGCCCATACTTTAAACTGAGCCCAGGAACTGACGGGCAGCCAGCAGAGTGACTGTAGAATGGGATTAATATCAAACCTAGAAGTCAGCTGCTCCTCTGGAATACGTAGACTATTGTTGGTGTTGATTGGGTTATTCCTGCTCATTTTAGGAATGGATCGTAGCTATGCTGAATTAGGAAAATGTGACCCAAAGCCCGTATCATCGCCAGTAACCTCCAGGGTCTGTTTCAGTTGCAGCTGCCCAGGCTGTGTTGAAGGGGATATGTACTGCAGCCAGTGTTCCCTCTAAGCTGAGTTAGTGTGAGCTAGCTCACGGTTTTTGAGCCTCTGGCTCACACATTTTTGTCTTAGCTCAGGAAGGAGGGCTCCAGAGCAAACTAATTTATGCAGTAGCCGAATCTCTCGCTCACAACTTTAATGCCAGTAGCTCACAAAGTGGAATTTTTGCTCACAAGACTCCACAGCTTAGAGGGAACATTGATCTGCAGCCATTATTTTTTTCAGACCGGGTTACCTCGCTTCCTCCCCCCCCCCCCCCCCCACGCGCGGGCATTTGGTGCTAATGTGCTTCTCCTTGCTTGTGTATCTGTCCCTTCTGTCCCTCTCCATTCTCCCACCTTAGAAACATGCCCTGTGTCCTGCAGAGCTGGCAATTCCTGAGGCAACAGTGCAGCCCTAGAGCTCAGTCATCTTTGTAGGTCATCCTGCTTTTACATATCTTCTGTGAGTCGAACAATTAAACTTTTGTGTGTGGTCAGATGTGCCTGAAATTTTAAATAAGTATGTTGGGCATTTGCTGTACTGTTTCTTACCACAGAGATCAGGATTCATCAAGCAAATGTCTAGTTTCATGACACTGTTCCCACACCTTAACTCTGAAATGGGAGGGAAGGTGAACAGTTAAGGGGTAGGGGAAGATGCGATGGGCTTTAGCTAAAGACAACAGGGGTAATCAGAGGAGATGCAGAAGAAGAAGAAGAAGAAGATGATGATTCATACCCCACTCTTCACTCAGAGTCTCAGAGCAGTTTAACAATCTCCTTCCCTTCCTCTTCCCTCAACAGACACCCTGTGAGGTAGGTGGGGCTGAGAGAGCTCTGAGAGAACTGCTCTTGAAAGAGCAGCTCTGAGAGAACTTGTGACTGGCCCAAGGTTACCCAGCTGGCTGCATGTTGAGGAGTGGGGAATCAAACCCGGTTATCCCAGATTAGAGTCCGCCACTCTTAACCACTACACCAAACTGGTTTTTCCCCACATTCAGTTTGAGATAAGTAAGAGCCAACCCCAAAGTGATGCCTGGAGTTCTGTAAATGGAGCTTCCAGCACCTTTTCCCTTTACATTGTCAGAATGCTAGGCCCAGTTAGGATCAGTACCACAGTGTGAGGTGAGGTTTATTTTCCCAGTCTGAAATGGCCCCTCAGAGCTGCTATTTGCTTCACTGGGAAAACATACAAGCATTAATGTGTGTACCTATTTGCCCCAGTGAGGCAAATAACGACTCAGTGGATTGGTTCATATAGAGGAAATCTTAGGCCTCTTCTTGCACCATGATCCCAGTCAGAATCCGCCCCGCTGGTTAAGGGGGGGGGACTCTTGGAGTTAAATTCACAGAATTCCCAGCATGACTCTCAGTTTGGCCTTAAAGGAGGGTCTCAGACAGCTGTAATCTGAGGAAATAGATCTGCCAGTTCAGGTGAAGGAAAAGAATGGTTGAACTCCCCACAAACACGTATTCAAAGAAAAGGACTAGCCATTCACTTTCGAGGAGAGTTCCCAGTGGGCTGCTGCCATGGAAAACCACTGGCCGCCAGGAGCAAGCAGACCCAAGCCCCAATATCTCTACTCTTGGCTTGGACTCTTGAGTGGCAACAATGATTGGCGTCCTCTTCCTGTGCCTCCAAGCTGGGCATTGTTGGATCTACTGGCCAGGTCTGAGCGGAGTGGGCCCTGCAGTACTGGGTCATAGTGCTACAGAGGTCGCTCAGCAATATATTACTGTTTATTAATTTACAAAATGTATATTTGAGCCATTCTTAGGTCACAAGGTCCAGCAAGGCAGATAACAATACATGATAAAATCATATTTTAAAACCATTAAAATTAACCCCTCCCCAAGACACACATCATTAAAACAATCAAAAACCAAGTTAAAATACATACAAGACTGTACAGGATTAGCCCACCCAGGCCAGTCCAGGGATGGGAGGGAATCCTGTACTTTTCAGTACATTAAACAATAAACCACGAGATGGTCTATACCCACTCTGGTTTTAGAACAGTTTGCCACCAGAACCTCTTTTCACTAGTCCCTGCCTTTCCTAAGGGAGAGATTCCAGCCCTTAGTTAGCATCTGGGACAGAACACATTAGCAACTTTATCCAGAGATGCACACTCTTACCAAGGTAGCATATGTGGTCAGGGTTAGGCATAGGACTTAGACTTGGAATTCAGTTACAACCTCAGAGACAATTTAGCAATAAGAAGGATCTTTATTCAGTACAGAGCTTAGCATAGACTACCAGAGATTACAAAAATAACAAAGGCTAGGGCTGTTTGCCTTAACTAAACATTAGTGATTCATAGTTACCAAGTCAGAACATCCACAGTCCAGGATAGTCCAAGGGATTTTGAAGGGAAATCCCATCGTTGCACAATCTTGTGCTCCAGTTCACAAAGCAACTCTTTGTCTCTCAAGAGGCAGCATTTCAGGTGCAATAAAACAGACAATGACAAGTGGAGGAAGGGAGATCAAGAGCTAGAGCAAGAGCAAGAACAAGAGAGCTCACTTCCATAGGGATCAAAAAATTATACCCGAATTCCAGTCACAAATTAGATGTGGCCATCAGCCAATTGCGAGTGGGCATGGGTGTGCCCAATTGTTGGTTGCCATGGTTGCTAACATCAGGTTTGTGGGATTGGCTGGAAGTTTGGAGACCTTGCCTGCTGACCCAAACTCCAGCTACTTCATTGTGTACGTGACTTGTCGCATGTGGGCCAGAAAGTGTAGCCATGAGGTCTGGCTTTTGGCATGAAAGTGTGAAAGAATGTGGGTTTATGGCATGGCTGTTGAGGCCATGTGGCCTCACCATTTGGCTTGCAACAGGAAATAAGACACCGCATGTTATCAAAAGACATCACAGGAGAAGGCATGTGAATATAGAAGCAATATTTCTATACAAAGACATAAAAACAGCAATTGGTTAGGAAGGATCACTGAGGGAATGCCAAACAAAACAAAAAAGGCTTCACTCGCTGGCAGAAGATGGCAACAGAAGGGGAGGGACAAATCTCCCTGGGGAGAGAGTTCCAGAGCTTTGGTGCCATGACTGAGAAGGCCCTTTCCCTGGTCACTAGGTGCCCCCGAAGCAGGGGGCCTCCAAAGGTGGGGGCACCCGAAGCAGGGCCTCCAAAGAAGACTGTGCTGATTGGGCAGGTTCATAAGGAAATAGGCAGTCCTTCAGGTATGTTGGTGTGAAACCGTATAGGGCTTTGAAAGTCAAGACCAGCACCTTGAATTGTGCCACTACAGCCACATTCATACCTCTCCACTTGGCCTGCAGCTCTAGGAATGCTGTCCTGGATGGTCGCAGGGACCAACATTTGCACGTAGGTTCGTGTGTGTGCAGATCTGTTGGGCCTGGTGTCAGCCAGGTCTACCACCATATTTGTGGGGGGGGACTGCGGCACCTGTGCTTTGGCCCATAGGGGGGCATTCTTTGGCAGTTTCTTCCACACATCAGGAGTGAAAAGTACTGGGTTCGACGCATGGAGGACTCGGACCACGACATGCGTTCAGACGCGTTTATTGTACTTCACAAGACACACAAAATGGCCCTGCAAGGACAACTATATACACTCCATACGACACACCTCTGTCCCCATTGGAGGATTTGAATCTCCCACCAAGGGTGCTATTGGTGGACTCCCGGTGGGCTAGGATCCTAGGTCCCCTTTGTGTTTGCGGACCAAGCTCCTGCATAAAAATTAATGATTGACAAATATATATATTTTTAAATTTTCTTGAACAGGCTGCCAGACCAGTTTCACCCTGCCTATTTGGTGGAAGGGATTTCCTGTTTTCATTGCTTTTCTGACATTTTTGCACTATTTCTATAACATTTGTATGCAACTAATGCAAAAACAGGCATCCATCTTAACAGCAAACAGGCACCCATTTTGGATTTGACCCTGTGGCAGCCATTTAGGGGTTGGTGCTCACCACACCCTCTCAGATTTCCAAAGATGTCCATCATCCCAGCTATATATCAAGAATCACAGCATCAGATGCATCATTCTAATCCCATGTCTAAAACCTCTCAGGTGAAGACTTGGTGATGGGGTACCTAGCAGAAAAAGTGAATGTGGCACAAACATCCAGCAGATGAGGACACCACCCAAAATAAAGTGCTAGTAAATAATTGTAGGTATCTTGTCTCAAGGTTCCAGACACAAACATTTACTGGGAACCTCACCTTTGCAGCCAATGCTGGAGACGACGTCTTACACAGGTATGCAAGAGGTGAGGTCTACCAGGAAAAGGGAGACCATGCCTCGAAGTGATAGTGAACATCCTGTATGCAAACCCCCAACCCCAGAACAAAGACATTTATGCAGAGTATGCAAACTCCTATGATCACTCTGTCTCTCTCATTCTGCTGTTCCCTTGCAAATAGGAAGATCCGCGTAGTTTCTTAACAGCCTTCCTATACTCAACAGATTTGAGCAATATTCCCATACAAAGAATAACTGCATGGGTAACCTGAAATGGACTACAGCCACTTTCGTTGGTGCATCACAAACTCTGCTGTGTGTGTTGCTACTGATGGGTAAACATTCATGACCCATTGCAGGAGAACAGCCAGTGCACGTGTAGAAAAAGAAATAGTAGTTGTAGTCAACATTTCAGTGCAACTTGCTATATTGGATGGGTAAGTACTGTCTCAGTAACTACATTATCTGTATTAAGAAGTGGAGCTCAACGAGTAGGCATGGGGGGGGACAGGAATGGGATGGTGAACCAGCACAACTGTGAAGCTTATGGCTGCAGGCATCATTTGCAGCAGTACTATTCTCGCTATACGTTCATACAACCCCAAGATAAGGACGGTTGCGTCATTTGCAAACTTCCAGCCTGATGGCCCCGAAAGACTTCACTCTCCCAAAGGAATCGTCCTTGTGCAGTATTTGTGAAAAAGGTATAGACACCAGAGTGCTGTTGTGGCATTGCTGCTGTATAGTGATTGTTGCATTCTGTTTATGAATTATGTGGCTCATCATTGTTGTACAGAGGCCACAGAGTCTCACGATGGCCGTGGAAATACCAGAATGCAGTGGGAAAGGCTATTACAGTGCTACGAAGTGCTACAAAGTTTAGTGCTTTTTTCCTACTTATCTTTCTGTATGGTTGCCAGCAGTGCATAGGAATGCAATTACATTATGTAGACATTAGCCCCGGGCATAGCAAATCTAGCACAGCGGGACCATAAGATCTACATGCCTGAATATGAGGACTTCTTTCATACTGTTGTTTCAGAGTTGGTGTGTTCAGATAAACAATCTGGTCTATATGGACAAAGAACTCCATGGTGTTTGAGCCACACATTCTTGGAACCTTCCTTGGATCATTCACAAAACATAATGTTTCTCCAGATAAACAGTGCAATTCTAAACAGCCTTAAATTGAAGTCAGTGGGATTAGAAGGGTTCAGTTGTGTTTAGGATTGTTCTGTGAGAGTCCGATGCTTTTCAGTCCACCTTGAACTCTGGTTAACTCTTTGCAATTCTAAGCAAATTCAGGATGGGAGAGGAGGGTAGATATCCCATGGTGTAACAGCTGATCCTATGGACATTGGATGTACCTCTAAATGTCTCTTACAATGGAATTAATCTGAAGTCCCATTAATATGGAAGTGTGTTTTGAAACTGTAGACGCGTCTGTACACTGAATTTACCTTATCCATTGTGCATTCATCTGCAATGTGTTCTGTAATGTGATATCATGCGCAGGAATTACAACTCTTATTTATGCATCCATAGCTGCTTATAAAATCCATGATGCAGTGTAACTGTGAAAGACAAGTGCACGAAGGCAGTTTGTGCAAACTTGAGGCTATAAAACCAGTAATGTAGAATGTCTGTGGTGATAAACGGCCTATGTGAGAGAAATTATACAGAAGGCAAGAAGTTGCTTATATTGGCGATAAGGCAGAGCAAGTGGGTCTGGCTCAGATCGAAACTGGCGAATGGATTTCCTATGGAAATCCATTGCTCTGGGCTGGGAAATGGAATTCAAGATATAATTCCTCTAGGGGGTTTCACACATTCCCGATAAATTGGCTTGCTGAGTCAGACCGGCTTGAGAAGCAGAATGTAGCAGTCCACATTTTAAGTGTAGGATACAATAATATATAGAGATAATCACGGACAGGACAGCAAGCCTTACAAACTCTGCCATTCCTGCACCCAGTGAGAATGGCAGTGGCCAGAAGCTCCTGAATATTTACCTTAGTGTCACCCCACTTGTAGAATCTTTTTCTCGAAAATGGTGGTAATTCTTCTTCCACAGGAAGTACAAGCATTCTTTCCACAGCCACAACTTGTTATCAAATCCATGATGCAGGGTGAAAGAAAGCCAAATGCACAAGAGCTTTGGTGCTTAACAGTCTAACCAATGATGTGGTGTTTCTGTGGACATAATAAACATATTTTATCCTTTCTCTTGGTGCAGAAAAGTTTTCTGAATTATTTTTCCAGCTTTGGTCTGGGCTATTCTCTGGCAATATTTTTGACGTTTTTGTGATAAGAACATAAGAGATGCCAATGTTGGATCAGGCCAAAGGCCCATCCAGTCCAACACTCTGTATCACACAGTGGCCAGAAATACCAGTGCCATCAGGAGGTCCACCAGTGGGGCCAGGACATTAGAAGCCCTCCCACTGTTGACCCCCCCAAGCACCAAGATGACAGAGCATCACTTGCCCCAGAGTCCCTATCTATACCTTGTGGCTAATAGCCACTGATGGCCCTCTGCTCCATATGCTTATCTAATTCCCTTTTGAAACTGTCCATGCTTGTAGCCGCCACCACTTCCTGTGGCAGTGAATTCCAAGTGTTAATCACTCTTTGGGTGAAGAAGTACTTCCTTTTATCCGTTCTAACCCGACCGCTCAGCAATTTCATGGAGTGCCCGCGAGTTCTTGTATTGTGAGAAAGGGAGAAAAGTACCTCTTTCTCTACCTGCTCTTTCCCATGCATAATCTTATAAACCTCAATCATGTCACCCCTTAGTCGTCGTTTCTCCAAGCTAAAGAGCCCTAAGCACCTTAACCTTTCCTCATAGGGAAAGTGTTCCAACCCTTTTATCATTCGAGTTGCCCTTTTCTGCACTTTTTCCAAAGCTATAATATCCTTTTTAAGGTTTGGTGACCAGAACTGCACACAGTATTCCTAATGAGGTCTCACCATTGATTTATATAGGGGCATTATGATACTGGCTGATCTGTTTTCAATACCCTTCCTAATAATCCCCAGCATAGCATTTGCCTTCTTTATTGCAGTCACACACTGTCTCGACATCTTCAGTGAGTTATCTACTACGACTCCAAGATCTCTCTCTTGATCAGTCTCTGCCAGTTCAGACCCCATCAACGTGTATTTATATTTAGGATTTTTGGCTCCAATGTACATCACCTTACACTTGGCCACATTGAACCCCATTTGCCATGTTGACGCCCACTTGCCCATCCTTGACAGATCCCTTTGGAGTGCCTCACAATCCTCACTGGTTTTCCCCACCCTGAACAACTTCGTATGCTTTGTTGGTTTTAACATGCCTTTTGTAGCTTTTTTAATCATGTTTTATCGATAAGCCACATAGAGTGTACAAAGCAAATGCAGTATAAAAGTTTTTACAGGTCAGATTCAGGTGGGGTAGCCATGTTAGTCTGAAGCAGCAGAACAAAGTTTGAGTCCAGTGGCACCTTTAAGACCAACAAAGTTTAATTCAGTGTATGAACTTTCATGTGCACACACACTTCTACCCTCTGCATATGTGTATGGACTGGTAAATTCCATTTCATTGTATCCCATATTTATTTGCCTCTCTGCGTTTTCCCCTGGAATTGAATCCAAACAAATAGTGACCATGTAGACTTAGCTGGTTACTCCTGTTTGGTCTTTGCATCTGTTAAAACATCTTCATTATGTTAAATGGTACCCATATAAACTAAGCTAGTTATTCCTGAATGTGATAAATATTTTCATTATGTTGCATTCTAAATTACTGCCCACCCTCTGCATATATGTATGGACTGGTAAATTCCATTTCATTTTATCTGAGGAAGTGTTGCGTGCATGTGAAAGCTCATGACTTGAATAAAACTTTGTTGGTCTTAAAGGTGCCACTGGACTCAAACTTTGTTTTACAGGTCAGAGCTAAGCAGATTAAAAGGGCGTTAATGCTTTGCGTTTGTATAGAATTTTCAAGTGTTCAGAGAATTAGGCATGTGTTATCTTGTCATAATTTATACAAGAACCTTGTAAAGTAGGTTAGAACCATTATCCCCATATTACCAAGGAGGACGGTGGAGGCTAAGAGAGAGTGGCCTGCCGAAGGCCACATAGTGGGCTCATAGCAGACAGGGGCAGATTGGTTATTAAGGCCACCAGGAGATGTTCTGGAAGGCTGATGGCCGGGGGCATCCCCTGGGACCACCCTGCCAGAGGTGGGCAGGATCCAGCATGAGCCGGTGGCCCCTCTGTGAGCAAGGTGACCAGGACCACCCTCTGCCATGAGCGGGGCCAACTTGGACTGTCTTTTGCTGTGAGCGAGATCACTGGGACCGGCTGCAGTTGTAAGCAGAATGACTCGGGGCAGCCAGCAGCCCCTGCCGTGAGCCAGAGAAGCTGTCTCCACAAGCTAGCAGGAGCTAGGCTTGCTAAGTCCCCCCGGGGGGCAGGGAAACCCCCACCCGAGAGGCCCGTTACCCGCTGCCGGCAGATCGGGCCCCAGGGGGACCCCCACCCCCCAAGCACGCAACATGCCCGCCGGCGGCACGTCACCTGGAAGTGACGCAATCACATCGGGCACATCAAAAGATCCAAGATGGCGCTGAGGCTGCAGCACTGATTAACAACGCTCCACAAGTTACTTTCTTATTTTTTGTCTCTTACTCCCGGGGCCACAATCATCCGAGGGAAAACTCTATGTTTTTCCCTCGGATGATTGTGGCCCCGCCCCCAACGTGCCCAATGTGATTGTGTCACTTTTATGGACTCCCGGACAAGCACTGGACTCCCCCGCTCTTCATGAGGTGAGGACTTGGCAACCCTAGCAGGAGCCAATGAACTGAAGCCAAGCCACCACTGCAGCCATTCTTCCTCTTTCTCTCCCCCTCTGTTGGGGTGGGGCGGGCCTGGGATGCTGGGGAAGGGGCCCTTTCCAAGCCTGTCTCATGTTCCCGATCTGCCCCTGATAGCAGAGGAGATAAACAGGAACTTCCTGCACTGTAGCACAGTCTCATAATCATGACCTTCCCAGTCAGACCAGTTGATCCAGCAGCCCCTCTCTCCATTAATTGGGTTGTGGGAGTTGTATGGAATCAGCCCTCAGTGGTGCAGAAGTCCAGACTCGCTGCCTCCCTTCTGAGAAGGAAGAGGCAAAGGCCCATTGAGATAAATTTACATTAAATATTTTCGTACTCCCACAGCTTCACCTGCCCGTGCATGTTACCTGATAGTATTAACCACCCTCAGCTTTGCTGGCCTAGATGGCCCAGGCTAGCTTGATGTTGTCAGATCTCAGAAGCTAAGCAGGATTGGCCGTGGTTAGTACTTGGATGGGAGACCACCAAGGAAGTCCAGGGTTGCTATGCAGAGAAAGGCAATGGCAAGCCTCCTCTGAACATCTCTTGCCTGGAAAATTCTCTGGGGTCACCATGAGTCGGCTGTGACTTGATGGTGCTTTCCACCACCACCCCAACCTTAAAACCACACAAAACAGAGACGGAGGGGAGAGCAGCTTTGTTTTTAAAGGGAAAGTCAAGTTTGTCTTCAGTTTCTTCTGTGGGACTGCCCTAAATTATAGATGGGTGTTCTGGAACATTTTTAATTAAAAGAAATATGCAGTCTAGCTTTCATTGCCCAGCGTGTAAAATAGCACTTTTAAGGATGACTGTCTGTGAGCTTATAAACAGAACCACAATAATAATAATGTTGATGATGATGATGATGATGATAATAATGATGATAATAATATTAATAATAATCCCCACCAAAATTATTCCTTTCTTTCTCAATGTGCTTCTCTCATCGGTAATTAAATGTTATCTATTTCCTGTGACTAAGGCCTAAAGCACTGATGCTCAAAACAAAACCCAAGCCTCCTCTTAAAGGCTTACGCCCTGATCTGGCAATTTGTCATGGGCGAGAGCCTTCTAAAAGCACATGTGGACCTTCCTACCTACCATTTTAGTAAACTAGGGGCTAGGGGCATGTTCTCATTGCAACTGAGGTTGCAGCATTTAACTGATTATTTGGCTAGATTATTGATTAAAACC
The DNA here is from genome assembly GCF_001447785.1 of Gekko japonicus. Classification (NCBI taxonomy): domain Eukaryota; kingdom Metazoa; phylum Chordata; class Lepidosauria; order Squamata; family Gekkonidae; genus Gekko; species Gekko japonicus. Next base: position 189,108 of record NW_015172040.1, on the reverse strand, counting down.
TCTTCTGATTCAGGCAGTTCTTAGGGTCATCTAGATATTAGTTTATTTAGCTATTTATACCCTGCTTTTCTCGCCAACCAAAGTAGCTTACAACATCCACCTTGAACCATGAAAAAAGGCAGGATAACAGTGTTTGAATGAATAATGAATGAATGAACGAACGAATGAACGGTGTTCTCCTCCCAGGCTTACTGTCACAACAACCCTGTTAGGTAGGTTAGGCTGAGAAACTGTTACTGACCCAGTGTCATCCAGCAAGCTTCTGTGGTAGAGCAGGGATTCAGATTCGGGTCTCCCGTATCCTAGTCTGACAGTCTAACCACTACATTGCTTTGGCTCAATAACTTGGGGGTATCTATGATTAGGTTCTCTTACTATTTTTTAAAAAGGAGCAATGCTTTTATTGGTTGACACCCTGAATAACAGTAGACAACCATGAGTTTAAATGCACAGCTGTCCCTCACTTAAAAGCACCTTCCCTGGCCAAAACTGCCCCTTCCAATTCATAGACGAAAGCTTTATTTAATTGATTACAATTTGTTCCCCTAAGACTTTAAAAAAAATAGTTTTCTGGATGTGGCCTGGCTGCCCTTGTGCAAGCCACTTTGCATGCCTGCAGAAGCCTTTTTCCATGGAGAGATCTTGTTGGACACGACTAAATGTTGCATTTGGAGAAAATGCTTCATGGTTGCTTTATTTCCAAAGGTACTGAGAACCAGAAACACTAAACTCTGAAAGTGACATAATTAGTTTTGCACTGGATGGTTCTGGAATAACTTTCTTCTCATTTGACTCTTTCAGCTCTGCTGGCTTGTAATGTAATTAACAAAGGGCATAATCCAAACCACAAGTTAAGTTAAATGATGGGCATAAAAGTCCTTAACCTTTGCCAGGTCATGCCCATAGACTCTACATTCACTCCCTGCTTCCTTGTCTGAAAAGGCAGCTAAAGATCAGGTCAGCATCAATGCTCCCTCTAAGCTGTGGAGTTTTGTGAGCAAAAATTCTACTTTGTGAGCTGCCGGCTTTAAAGTTGTGAGCGAGCGATTTGGCTACTGCATAAATTAGTTTGCTCTGGAGCCCTCCTTCCTGAGCTCAGACAAAAATCTGTGAGCTGGAGGCTAAAAAACTGTGAGCTAGCTCACACTAACTCAGCTTAGAGGGAACACTGGTCAGCATCACAAAAATCTTAACCTGATGGTTATCTGCCTTTTCAGGCAAAAAAGCAGAGACCTACTCTTTTTTTTTTTTTAAGGTTAGTCTGTATGTTTATGGAGAAGGTTTTCTTCTGAACATCTATGTCCGAAGAAGAGCTCTGTGTGGATTCAAGAACTTCCAACTCTTAAAACCCTGATTAGCTCGTATAAATGTCATCTCGCCGTCTTTAAGAGAAGATAACAGGGCCCTTTATAGCTCCCGCTAACTTTGACTTATTTACTAATTTGAGCAGAACTGTCCTCTCCGGAGAGCTAATGGTGAGGATTTGTCCACCAACTGGGCACTGAATTATTACTGTTCCGAGCCATTATCGTGAGAGGAGCTTGTTCAGGGACATTACATCTCCAGCAAAGAGAGCGAGAGTATTTATTAGATGAAAGCTTGGTGTCTCGGTCCGGAGTCATCATCTTATACAGACACCTTTGAAAGAAGCCCTTCTTACAGTTATCAGCGACTCCTCTGTTGCTTTTTACAGCTCTGCAAGAAAAGCGAGAGGCACGCTTCAAAAATCTGCCGGTCCTCATTAAGGCTGCTGCTCCCTCTTGGACTCACATCCTCATATTGTTTATGAGCCTCTATTATTGTTGACTTTGTACCAGCTGAGATCATTGCGTCTTTCCAAGGAGGGTCAGACTGCAAATACACATCCCTCTGTGTGCCTGGGTCCCATGCACACCTCCTCTGCTTGAATCAGGCTCCTGGCGCCCATTCCCAAATTGCATTCTTTATCTATTTATGACCAGTATTCACATCTAGGAAGCCGCACGTTTATTCTAACAGCTTTTCATTTCCAGAATGCAGAGCAGCAGGTTGACTCCGGCTACCACTGAGTTCTGACTCCCTCTTGTGGTGCTCCTGACACATCTGACGCAAAGTTTTCATGTTCCCTTCACAGGGAAGCCAGAGGGGGGAAAGGAAGAGACAATGGAACACTCTGCGGTGTACAAAAAGTCGGGCGAGGCAACGGTCCAGCCCCTCTTTGGTTCTTTATTGTCATCAATAAGGGATCTTTAATTCCATACAGCTTATGAGTACCCTTGTGTATAGTTTATATATATGACAGATTGAACAGGAAAGAGACATAAGCTGCTGAGATCCAGGGCACATGTGATTCAGGACCGTAGCTACAGTGGGGCATCTCGTGGCCGCCCCCCCCCCAACTTACTGCCCAGGCCCCCCTGACTTCCCATCCAGCCAGTTTGTGTTATTTTATTTTTTCTTGCATGCCACAGCTGCGCTGAGCCGTGCCATCGCCCTGCCCTGCCTGCCAGGGCCCTCGCCTCTCTCTCTCTCTCTCTCTCTCATTGCTTTTTAAAAAAACTTTTACTCTCTCATCGCTCCTGACACAGCTTGGGGTGTGTGTGCAGGGGTGCCCCCAACTTATTTAAATGCCCCCAAAGTCAAAAATCCTGGTGTCATTTATTTACCTGGTGTGATTTATTTACTTACTCATTTACTTCATGTATACCCTGTCCTTCTCCAAAGCACCTTGCATCATCTTCCTCTCCCCCATTTTGCCCTCACAACAAATCCCCAAGATAGATGTAGGCCGAGGTTCCATCTTCACATCCCGAAGTCCAAAGGCAGCCAAAGGGATGACCAGGGTGAGGCATTTTGTCACAGCTGGAGCCTGGCAGTGGCATCCAAAGCATGACACCCCTCCTCATCTGGGTTTGGCCCAGCTGGGCTTATATTGGTGGGTCAAATCCTCCTCCTCTCGGGTTCCCCCTGCCAGCATCAGCTTTAGGGCAGAGGGAAGGAGGAAGATGGGGGAAAAGCAGGACATGCCCACCAGTGCCTGCTTTGTGGCTTGGAGCACTCTGGTCCTCCAGTGGGCCAGGCCGTGTGCAGCAATAGATCATCTCTTTGGGAGCCAAGGGCAGGCTTGCTGGTAGTGGTGCCCCAATCCTAACAGGAGTGGACCATTCCTCTCCTCTCGCGGTGCTTGCACTGCAGGGAAGAAGGAGCGGCCGTGGCTTCTGGCGGCAACAGATTCTCCGCAGAGGGCTCCCACTGCTCTCTGCTGGCTTGGATGGGAAGGCGGGGCGGGGCGGGGCTCCCCACAGGGCAGGGCTCATATTCTGAAATCCCCCTCTCCTTCTTCCTAAGAAGTGCTGGCATCAGGGAGGGAGAGCAGAATATCATGGGATGCCAAGGAGAAAAGGGAACCCACTCCGAGGAGAAGGGGGACTCCAGAGCTTCTTTAAGTGCGATCATCTCCCTGGGACCAAGCCAGCACTTCAGCGCACGTGCAAAACAAAAGCAAAAAAACCTGGAAAAACAGTCCTCAATTTTGAATCTGGATGGAAGACTGGCAGGGGAAGTCCAAAGAAAAAATGTCGGCGTGAACTGATTGCACCGATAGCGTGCTCATTGGAACCGCCACGACATTGACGCAAACACGAAAGGTGGCTGCAGTCTGGAAAACTCTCCTGTCTCAGCTGAGACACTGTGCAAAACCATGCCTTGTTTTAAATTCGATTAGTTTGTGAAACCAGGATTTGACTAAGAGGCATTCAGATGCAGACTACAAAACTGAGAAAAGGGGTCGGGGTGCATCGTGTTTTCACTCAACTTTGTACCTCCTGGTTTTCTTATAAAATATTTTTTCAGGAAGTTTTGTTCTGTATTTGTCATCCGGTAATTGTCGTTTCCTCTCTGTTTTGTGCACACCTTTGTGTTCCTAAGTTAAATACCTCTCCCATGTATCCCTTCAACGATGATTTCATTTGCTGATTGATAGGAGATAACTGTAGGAGACCATTGTAAAGTGTCATCTTTGTTGCCATCTTAAAAACAGGACTCACCATTCCTTGGTCTAACTCATGTCTTGTCACTGTCTCTCTGACAGTGCAAGCCCTGTGCGGAGTTACTCCAGTCTAAACCCATTGATTTTCATGGGCCTAGACTGTATAAGATTACACTGTGAGACACCAAGCATATTCACAGAAAGATGTTTCTCTCTCAGTGCCTAATGAACCATGTGTGTTAATAATATAAACAATAGTTTAGAATGTCACCCCAGTTAAACTGCTAAGACCTGCCTATTTCCAGAAGCCATAAAACAGAAAAGACATGCAACAGGAGGTCATAAAATAAACAAGCATACAAAGATAGTCCCTGGGTTTAAAAATAAATGTCCTGTTCCTCCTACCTGGCTACTGAAAAAAAAGATCTGTATTTCGAGGGGTGAGATAAAATTTAAAGCACCAAAAGGATGTAATTGGTGCAGACTGATGCATCCTTCCCTCAACCGCCACTTTGTCCCACCCGTCTTAAAGGATGTATGAAAAGAGGTAGCTTGATGTGTTGTTCGACCAGCGTAGTCTCTACCCCAACCTCCATATAACAGGCTGAACGCCAGTGGCTTCTAAATAAAACTATTTCAGATGAGGCTTGAGGCAACTAGAGAAAAATATAATCTCTATTAACTTTCTTAGATGGAATAAGGCTGTTCAGTAAAGAGGCTTGAAACTGTATAGAACACACAACAATTGCTGGGTTCGTTCTATTCTGAGGTTTCAGTTGACAATTCAAGAGTGCAGAGAACACAGGGTTGCCAGCCCCTTGCTGGTGGTGGGAGATCACCTCCACCAAGCCCCATCCTCCTCTACCAATCATCCAGTTTGGTGTAGTGGTTAGGAGTGCAGACTGTAATCTGGGAGAAATGGGTTTGATTCCCCACTCCTCTACATGCAGCTGCTGGTGTGACCTTGGGTCAGTTACAAGTTCTCTCAGAGTGTTCTCTCACAAGCAATCCTTGAAAGAGCTCTCTCAGCCCCACCTACCTCACAGGGTGTCTGTTATGGGAAGGGAAAGAAGATTGTAAGCCACTCTGAGACTCTGAGTGAAGGCCAGGGTATAAATGCAAACTACTACTACTACTACTACTACTACTCCTTCTCCTCTTCTTCTTCTGCTTCTTCCCAGCAGGGGGACTTACTGGCAGTGGAGGGAAGCCAAGGCCACTGTTGCAAGTGACACAGTGATGTCACCTCTGGCATGCATCATTGCATCGCCAGAAACACAGGACACTCTGGTATTTGGGCAGAACTCTGTGGTAAAAATGACTTCTTTTTGTCAAAATACCAGAGCATCCCACATCATCAGTGGTTTGATTTTGTCACTTCCAGTTCACACCAGAAGTGATCTTGCAGTACTGTCAGTGGCCTGGGCCTTACTCTGCTACCGGTGTCCACCCCCCACCCCCCCGCTGGTTGCTGTAAGAGAGCAGTTGTCAGCCAAGCTTTTATTTTTTTAGGTAAATCTTTGGCATTTTTCCAGTTTTAGGAGTCTTACAGTATAAGTTTGAATTCCTTTTGGAAATTCAAGATCTTTAGCTGGCTTCCCCCAAAACAAGGTTCTTCGACAACACTATCTCTTCTTTCAAGTATTTCCTAAAATTAGCCTGCTTTCCCTGAAAGCCAGGCTCTGAGACAACACAGTCTCCTCTTTAAAGTGCCCAAAAGCAAAAGCTCTGAGACAACACAGTCTCCTGAGACAGGAACTGTTCCCTCTCACCCCTGGAGGTTCAAACTCTGACTCAAACCATTTACCGTTTTAGCTTGCTTACACTCAAAACCAGGCTCAGAGACAGGATCCTTCCAGTCTAAGGACATGCTTAAATTACTCCTGATTTTCTTGGCAAAAAAACATAAGCATTGGAATCTGTTTGGGCACAGTTCTTCTGCGCATCTGCCATCCCTTTACATTTCCACACTTGTTGAATCGGTTTATTTTCTTCTGCATGTTCCTTAAATAATCAGGGTTTTCAAGGGAGAATGCTTTTGTCATTGGTGGTGTTACTGCACTTAAACGTTTTGTGCTGCTTATATTGATATATCCATGTCATGGCCATTTTTTTTAAAAGGGGGCACTAAAATATCAATCTTTTGACATACCATTGTAATAATAGGCTAAGCAGGTACTCTAAATTCCCAGCTTTCATTAAAAAAAAAACAACTCTCTGGCCCTTTCCCTCACAGAGATATAAGGAAAAAGGCATATCTACATGAAGCAAGGGACTAGAGCCTTACCTTTTTTTTCAATGAAAGCTGGGAATTCAGAGAACTTGCTTATGCTGTCATTACAACAGCATATTGATATATTTTAGTACCTTTTTAAAAAAAGAAAAAGAAAACCAATAATCTTCAGGGTTGTAGGAGCAGGGGAGGTGGAGTGGTTTGAGGATGACGACAGTCCAGTAATCGAAAAGTGGGCTGAAGGTGAGTGGGACAAAGAAAACTGCAATAAACATTACACACTAAGAAAAGGGTAGCTCAAAATGAGCTACCAGAAAAAGATCTGGGTAAAAGTGATCTCAAAACAATGGGAAAATACACAGGGGGGAAAGTGACATGAAAACTAACGGCACAAAAATGCATGCAGAAATCAGATGAATAGGCACGGCAGGGAGGGGGGGGTGGGGGGGGGGGGGGGGGAAGAACCGTAAAGAAACGCCCCAACTCTCTGAAGGTTCATATCCTGTCTAGCAAGAGCTGACAGCCTGACAGATTTTTCTCTTTCGTACACCCCCTCCCATCTGGCTCTTTCAGCCTTCCATGGGTCCTGATTGGCTTTCAGCTGCTCCAAACACACACCAAACAGGAATAAAGGATGATTGACAGAATGGGGCAGGACTTCTGCTCATCCAACACTCACGCCGAAGTTTCTTTTCCACTGAGACAGGATCTTTAGTCAACTGGGAGAAGAATGTCTAGGGAAGGGCTGTGGAAGGAAAATTAATTGGAGCAGGATCCAGGACCACCTGTCCACATGCTGTTGTGACATGTTAACATGCATCCCTTACTTAACACATAGCTGCCAACAATGTGTCATTTAGGCCTTACAACAGTAATGGTCAAACTGTATGTGAAACAGGAGATTTGTAATCATTGGTCTGCCCCACCCTTTTTTATTTTATTTTTATTAAAGGTAAAAGCAATGGGGGGGGGTCATATCAGGTGACGGCGGTTTGGAGATGAACCCTTTTCCTCCTATGCCGCCTTCCTAATTTAAATCCTCCCCCACTAGCCAGCTATTTGCCCTATAATGTTCCCTCTAAGCTGTGGAGTCTTGTGAGCAAAAATTCTACTTTGCGAGCTCCTGGCATTAAAGTCGTGAACGAGCGATTGGGCTGCTGCATAAATTAGTTTTCTGTGGAGCCCTCCTTCCTGAGCTAAGGCAAAAGTGTGTGAGCCGGAGGCTAAAAAACTGTGAGCTTGCTCACACTAACTCAGCTTAGAGGGAACACAGGTGCAAATATGTGTGCTACATATGTGTACGATCACCACCTTCAGCAAGCCTGATGTTGCACAAAAAGGACCAAAAATACATGAACTGCCCCTACTGAAAAAAGTGCGAGTCATTGCACTTATACCACAAATGCAGTCGCCAAACATTATGCTTATTTCATTTCTTGTTTACTTAAAATGTTATCTGTCCCCAGTCTGAGAGTTCCAGGGGAGGTAAAAAAAATACTTAGAATGCAATGGGATGATATGGTTAAAAATGGGTGATCTACATGTCATCTGTTACCCTTAGCAATTAGAAGAAGATGAAGAAGAGCTGGTTTTATACCCCGCCCTTCGCTACCTGAAGCAGTCTCCGAGTGTCTTACAATCACCTTCCCTCCTCTCCCCACAACGGACACCCTGTGAGGTAGGTGGGGATGAGAGAGCTCTGAGAGAACTGTGACTGACCCAAGGTCACCCAGCTGCCTGCATGTGGAGGAGTGGGGAATCAACCCCGGTTCTCCAGATTAGAGTCCACCGCTCTTAACCGCTACACCAAACTGGCTCTCAGTTGAATGACGGAGATCAGAGCCACCTATATGGAGCTCTTCTGCAGTCTCATGTCCAGGTGCTGGTGAGGTTTATACTTGCTTAGCTTTTAGAGATTAAATTACATCAGATGCCTTCAGGCCATTCTCTGGGCATATCATGGTTCTGTGATACTTGGCCAGCCTTTCCTCCTAGAGGAACCAGTTCCTTCAATTCCCCACTTATACCCGTAACTATTGAAAGGAATAGAAGAGATCATTTTCACCCTTAAGTTGCAAAACGGTAAATTTGTAATAGTTCTATAAATTGAAGCCCTAATGCTCCCACGTTGTCATAGAAACATCAAACAGAGAAAGAAGAAGGGGATGGTTTTTGGAATGCATACATTAATGGTAGTAATGATTCAGAGAAGCAGAGGCCTTCTGTGTTTCATTACGACAATGTCCTTTATGTATCTGTGCTTTGACGGACTTTAAAATAGAAGGATATCGATCCTGCTGTCGTTGCTGTAGAAAACCGACATGAGATAAACGAACAGCATTTCTCCATCTCCCTCCAAAAACACCCCGACAGACTCAAATGACAAAATTTGTCTCTTTAAACTTGGCTTTCATTAAAAAAAAAATGATTCTGTAAAATATCTTTGAGATTTTCTAGCCTTTGATGTTGCTGTTTTGAAAGTCCCTGTCCTGTGGACAAGGAAGAGCCGCAAAAGAATGTAAATTTGTTTGTATTTTTTTGAAAAAACCCACCAGAAATATGCATGTTTGCCTGCAAGCTTCTTTTGATGCCGCTGTGGATTGCCGACACACGTCAGCAGGAGCACAATAGTAAGTCCAGCCAATCCCTTTCATGTTTCAGCAATGCTGAGAAACAAACCAGAGGAGAAGCGACTCCCAAGAGAGCAGCATTATTACAAAAAGTCCAAATAGAACAGGAGGCTAGCCACCCCCCCAAAAAAACCAACGCTGTGCTTGGCTATCAGGGGTGACCTGCATGAATAAAAGGGATCAATTAAGTAAGCGTGCAATAATGAGGGGTTTGTAAGATAAACACCAGTGGTACCAGATTGATCAGCAGGGGAGAAAGAAAACATTGCCAAGGCGAGCCAAAAAGAGGCTTTTCGTCTGCCTTTGACAGAAATTGATCGGAGTAAATTAAACACTTGTTCTTGAACTGTTAGAGTTATCAGCCATTAGAGTTACCAGGGAAAAATATAAAGTGTCCCCCTTGTTGGGAAACCAGCTCCTTGGTTTTTACCAGCTTTGGAGGGGTCTGGAGTTCATGGCAAAAATGTGAATGCTGCGGACCTTGAAAGCAAAGCTGATAGTTCTGGAAGGCAAGCTTGGGATGCAGGAAGCAGACCTTGGAACGGATAGAAATGGTGCAGGAAGGATGGGCAAGCTGACTGGCATCGTGGTTGAAAATGCATCCGTTTGTTTGTTTGCAGGATCTGCCAAAATAGGACCCAAAAGCAATGGACAAAAAAAATTAAAACCACCTTTCTAGGAGTTCAAAGGGACTGTGGTAAAGTTTTCAGGCCATGCTTTGCAGCTGGCAGGGTGGAGTGCAGGTGAGGACAGAGGGCACAACATCGTGTGCAGCACTATATCACTTCTGGGGGAAACCCAGAAGTAGCATAAGGTACCTCTAGGAATCACTGGAAACTCTATGGCAAACCATAGAATTCCCAGCGATTCCTAGAGCTTGACCTCCATTCCATCTGGGTTTTCCCTGGAAGTGATAAAATAGTGCGTATGATGCTGCCTTGCCAGTCCCAAGATGGGGGGTTACACAACCCAACCAGGGAATGGCAAGCCTAGACTGTGGGAAGGGGAAGTATGGGGGAAAGACTGAAAATCTGCATGTTCTGGGAGGATGGCAGGCAATGCACTCCCCAGGTACACAAGGTAGGAGAACTAAAATACGTAAAAGAGCTTATGTAAGAACCCAAAAATCCTTTTAGTCTTTACTGGGGTGAATCAACCAACTGCAGTCCAAATCCAGAGACAACAAGTCACCCTGATTGGTGGTTAAATTAGTTACAACTAACTGGTACCTCTGTTTCCAAGGGTACAGGTATCTTTCTCTGGATCAGGGCCTTTCCTTTGTGCAGCTGGTAAACTGGCTCCAAGCCTGTTTAATGGGACTGGAATTATATCATCTTTCTTTTGTAGCTGTTTTTGGACCAATCAGTCTGGCAGATCAGTCATTTTTTTATCTCTGAGGCTCGGATAACCAAGGTTTTATGGAATACAGCCTTTGCTATAGATTGGAATGAGCTCCTCAACATTTGTACTGATTACATTTAAGTTCTTTATCTGTGTTTTCCTCGTTGTTTTCTGGTTTACAGTTTCCCACCTGGCTTTACACTCTGTTTACATGAGCTGTGGTAGGAGCTGCAAAAGTGGAATCGATAGAGTAGAGATCTACAGCACCTGTATCACAAAGGTTACTGCGGTGGGGAAATAGCTGATGAAGGCTAGATGTAATGAGGTGGAACATCCTGAAAGTAATTCCTAGCAGTGCTAAAGACAATCATATAACTTCGCCTGACATGGGTAATCCTCAATAGAATAAAGGAAGTATAATTTTTTTTTCCTGGAAAGGAGTTTTGTGATATCTTCCCAGTGAGAAATAGTTCATAATTCAAGGGAGGTGGAACTTAAATGAAGTCACAAAGGTCATTCTGAGTCCATCATAGGAACAAATACTTCATTGCCCTGTATATCACTCATGCAGCCGGTGTATGTATAGCTTGATTCTAACCATGTTTATGCAGTCATACATCCCTTTAGCAGTCTAAATAGCCCAGACTAACCCCAAGCTTGTCAGAGCTTGGATAAGCAGCGTTGGCCATGGTCCATATTTGGATGGGAGACCACCAAGGAAAGCCAGGGTTGCTTCACAGAGGAAGTCAATGGCAAATCACCTCTGTTCATTTCTTGCCTTGAAAACCTTAGTTGTGACTTGATGGCACATTTATCATCATCATCATCATCATCATCATCATCATCAATAATAATAATAATAATAATAATAATAATTAATAATAATAATAATTGTCACAGTCAGATATTTGACTGGTAGATGGTGTCCTGCAGTTCAAGATCTAACCAAGTTCTTGGGAACTGCAGATGTATCTGTGCAGGATTCTTGCTGTTCCAAGCAACAATGTCTTCTGGAGCTGAGCTGGTGTTATTTGTTCAATGCCCAGTTTTTCTTGAGACCTGGTTTTTCTTGAGACTTCTAGGCACTGCTTCAAGGTGGGGATGGGCCAGAGGCATTGCTTTGCTAGGAGCAAGGGTGGCTCCCGGGGGAGGCTGAGCACCTTCCTGAAAATTTCGACGGGGCTAACGCCCCGCCGCCCCCACGAAGATTACGCCTTGCAGTGTCAATGATCCAAACCCCATTTCTCCTTTTTTTCTACAATTGTAATATCGGGGTGTTATGCTCCAGGTGTTTATCTGTTTACAATCAGAAGTCCCAAAGAATCTTTGGGATTGTTGTTGTTGTTGTTATTCATCCCTTTGGGCTGGATCCAGACTAAGTGGCAGAATGGAACTTAACTATGTTTAATTTTTTTATCTATGAATATAAATGTATCCAGTTTTTGTGCCCATTTTATCCTCTTTTTCCAGGGCTCTTGCCCTCTCTTTTGGGCATCCGTAGATAGCCATCTTGTGTATTTCCCAGGCCATTTTCTGGCAATACTTTCTAACTGGAGATGCAAGGAGTTTAATCGAAGTCCACCTTCGTGAAAAGTATGTGCTGTTCCACCAAACTATGGTATTTCACAGCCATGCCCCCAAATAACCTAATTTAACAGTGTAGAGATAATGGAGGAAAGGTAAGGATGGGAACAGTAAGAGTAACATGATATTAATGTGTGCAAAAGTGTGCAAAAGCACCTGAAGGGAGAAAGAGGGGTGCAAGCATTCCGGGGCAGCTGTAAGAGGACAGGCAATTATCTTAGGAAATCCTTTGGGCCTTTGAGAGTGGGAGGACTGAAAATCATCTGATGGAAACCGAGAGTTTTTCATCCCTTGTGCAGAAAGTGAAATAGACCGTAAGACAGTCTGAAAAGGTTGCTGTCTTTTGTCTCCCTTTATTTTTGCAGCCATTTGTAGCCTCTTAACAAGCATCGGATTGGGGGGATTGCCCTGGGAAGCTTACACCTGCCTTGACAGCATTTACCAGTGTTCACGCATTATACTTTCAAAGGGGGAAATGAAATTGCCACCAGCTAAAACAGAGCATTGTGGCCTGCGCTACAATAATGGTACAGTATCCAAAGAAAGAGGTAATGGAATTCATTCCAGGGCTGTGTGTAATCTGAACTGAACAATCCAAAGTCTGCACCAATTTGAGTCAGTGGAAACGTCTTGAGGTCCTCCAGAGAGTGATGTAAAAACCACAAGGGTGGGGGGGCTCCGATAAGCAGGAAACTGGTCTGTTGGACTCCCATCAACCGTCCATCAGTTTAAGTGGGAGATAGGAACTGCTGACATGGGGGTGGCAGAGATGATGCCTGTTGTACCTTCTGACCCCAGTAAGAATGATCACCACTCTTCCAAAGCTCCTTTCTCATATTAAGATTATGACAAGATAGCTACTGCAGCTCGTCCCCTACCCATGCCATGAAACTAGGGAGGAGCCCATGCGGCAGGTCCTCATCACACCAGTGTTGCCCTGGTTTCTAGGAAGGGCAATGGCAGCACACAGAGATGAGCCAAATAAGCTTCTTCTGTGTGTTCTAAGACTTAACCACGTTAACCTGTGCAGCATGTGGAGGAAACCACACTGGAGCACTTTCCGCATCAAAAATCTAGCATGCAAAGAGGTCCTGTGTCCCTCAGCCAGGCATGCTTACTGAACAGAAGGCCTTATTAAGAGGTGAGCAAAAACAGACCATGGCTACTATTAGGGAACATGAGTTTGGCATGAGTCTCCAAGGTATAACGACAAGGTGTTGCCCTCTGCCCTTGTCTTATTTGATCTTCACAGGCATCATGTGAGCTAGACTTGCTAGACAGATTGTTTTGTATGAATAGGATTTGAACTGAGGTCTCCCACCTATGTATGAAGTTGCCTTGGACACATTCAGGCTATTTGTCCGTGAAGATTAGTAGTGCCTACCAATGCTCCCCCCCTCATGGATCACTGCCTTGTCGTGGCGAGGGGGCTTGAGCAGTTCGATGAAGCTGTGGGCTATGCCGTGAAGGGCCACCCAAGACGGACAGGCCACAGCAGAGAACTCAGACCAAGCGTGATCCACTGGAGAAGGAAATGGCAACCCACTCCAGTATCTTTGCCAAGAAAACCCCATGGACAGTAACAAAAGGCTAAAAGATATGACGCCGGAAGATGAGCCCCTCAGGTCAGAAGGTGTCCAACATGCTACTGAGGAAGAGCAGAGGGCAAGTACAAGTAACCCCAGAAAGAGTGAAGCGGCTGGGCCAAAGCCGAAAGGACACTCAGTTGTGGATGTGTCTGATGGTGAAAGGAAAGTCCAATGCTGCAAAGAACAATACTGCATAGGAACATGGAATGTAAGATCTATGAATCAAGGTAAGCTTGACGTGGTCAAAAATGAGATGGCAAGACTGAACATCGATATCTTAGGAATCAGTGAACTAAAGTGGACAGGAATGGGCGAATTTAACTCAGAAGACCATTATATCTACTACTGTGGCCAGGAATCTCGTAGAAAAAATGGTGTGGCCTTTATAGTCAACAAGAGAGTGCAAAAGTCAGTACTGGGATACAATCTCAAAAATGACAGAATGATTTCGGTCCGATTCCAAGGCAAACCATTCAACATCACAGTAATCCAAGTCTATGCCCCAACCACTGATGCAGAAGAGGCTGAAGTGGACCGGTTCTATGAAGACCTACAACACCTCCTAGAACTAACACCAAAAAATGATGTCCTCATCATCATAGGGGACTGGAATGCTAAAGTAGGAAGTCAAAAGGTAACTGGAATAACAGACAAGTTTGGCCTTGGAAAGCAAAATGAAGCAGGGCAAAGGTTAACAGAGTTTTGTCAAGAGAACACACTGGTCATAGCGAACACCCTTTTCCAACAACCTAAGAGGCGACTCTACACATGGACATCACCAGATGGGCAACACCGAAATCAGATTGACTATATAATTTGCAGTCAAAGATGGAGAAGCTCTATCCAGTCAGTAAAAACAAGACCTGGAGCTGACTGTGGTTCAGATCATGAGCTACTCATTGCAAAATTCAGACTTAAACTGAAGAAAATTGGGAAAACCACGAGGCCATTCAGGTTTGACCTAGATCGCATCCCTGATGAATATACAGTAGAGGTGAAGAATAGATTCAAGGGTCTGGATTTGATAGATAGAGTGCCTGAAGAACTATGGACAGAGGTTCGTGACATCGTACAGGAGGCAGCAATCACCACCATCCCAAAGAAAAAGAAATGTAAGAAAGCAAAGTGGCTTTCTGATGAGGCTTTACAAATAGCAGAGGAAAGAAGGAAAGCGAAAGGCAAAGGCGAAAAGGAAAGATTTACCCAACTGAACGCAGATTTCCAGAGAACAGCAAGGAGAGATAAGGAGGCCTTCCTGAATGAACAGTGCAAAGTAATAGAAGAAAACAATAGAATGGGAAGGACTAGAGATCTCTTCAAGAAAATTGGAGAAATCAAGGGAGCGTTCCATGCAAAGCTGGCCATGATAAAGGACAAAAACGGTAGGGACCTAACAGAAGCAGAAGAGATTAGGAAAAGATGGCAAGAATACACAGAAGAACTATACAAGAAAGACCTCAATGTCCTTGACAAACACGACGGTATAATCACTGACCTTGAGCCAGACATCCTGGAATGTGAAGTTAAATGGGCCTTAGAAAGCATTGCTAACAACAAAGCTAGTGGAGGTGATGGTATTCCAGCTGAGCTATTCAAAGTCTTAGAAGATGATGCTGTTAAAGTTCTGCACTCCATTTGCCAGCAAATTTGGAAAACGCAACAGTGGCCACAGGATTGGAAAAGGTCAGTATACATTCCAATCCCAAAGAAGGGCAATGCCAAGGAATGTTCAAACTATCGCACAATTGCACTCATATCACACGCTAGCAAGGTCATGCTCAAGATCCTACAAGCTAGGCTTCAACAGTACGTGGATAGAGAACTACCAGAAGTACAAGCTGGGTTTCGAAGAGGTAGAGGAACGAGAGATCATATTGCCAACATTCGCTGGATTATGGAGAAAGCAAGAGAGTACCAGAAAAATATCTACTTCTGCTTCATTGACTATGCTAAAGCTTTTGACTGTGTGGATCACAACAAACTATGGCAGGTCCTTAAAGAGATGGGAGTACCAGACCACCTCACATGTCTCTTGAGAAACCTGTATAAGGGCCAAGAAGCGACAGTTAGAACCGGATATGGAACAACTGATTGGTTCAGCATAGGAAAAGGAGTACGACAAGGATGTATATTGTCGCCTTGCTTATTTAATATATATGCAGAGTACATCATGCGAAATGCTGGCCTGGATGAATCACAAGCGGGAATTAAGATTGCTGGGGAAAAGATCAACAACCTCAGATATGCAGATGATACCACTCTAATGGCTGAAAGTGAAGAGGATCTAAAGAGCCTCTTGCTCAGAGTAAAAGAGGAGAGCGCAAAAGTGGGCTTGAAGCTCAACATCAAAAAAACTAAGATCATGGCATCCGGCCCCATCACTCCTTGGCAAATAGAAGGGGAAGCTGTGGAAGTAGTGACAGACTTCACGTTCCTGGGATCCCAGATCACCGCAGACTGTGACTGCAGCCATGAAATTAAAAGACGCCTGCTCCTTGGGAGGAAAGCGATGGCGAACCTAAACAGCATGATAAAAAGTAGAGACATCACCCTGCCAACAAAAGTCTGCATGGTCCAAGCAATGGTATTCCCAGTAGTCATGTATGGCTGCGAGAGTTGGACTATAAGGAAGGCCGAGCGCCGAAGAATAGATTCTTTTGAACTATGGTGCTGGAGAAGACTCTTGAGAGTTCCTTGGACTGCAAGGAGATCAAATCAGTCAATCCTCAAAGAAATCAACCCTGACTGTTCCCTGGAAGGCCAGATAATGAAACTGAAGCTCAAATACTTTGGCCACCAAATGAGAAGGGAGCACTCACTGGAGAAGACCCTGATGCTGGGAAAGATTGAAGGTCAAAGAAGACGGGGACGGCAAAGGATGAGATGGTTGGACAGTGTCATCGACGCAACGAACATGAAATTGAGCCAACTTCAGAGGACAGCGGAAGACAGGAAGGCCTGGCGGGAGCTGGTCCATGGGGTCGCAAAGAGTCGGACTCGACTGTGCGACTGAACAACAACAACCAATGCTCCCTCTAAGTTGCAGAGTCTTGTGAGCAAAAATTCTACTCTGTGAGCGACTGGCACTAAAGTTGTGAGTGAGCGATTTGGCTGCTGCATAAATTAGTTTGCTCTGGAGCCATCCTTCCTGAGCTAAGACAAAAACGTGTGAGTCAGAGGCTAGAAAACTGTGAGCTAGCTCACACTAACTCAGCTTAGAGGGAACATTGGTGCCTACTCTGACTGGCAGTGGGTCGTAGGCAGGGAAAGGTCTTTCTCAGCATCTGCTGTTCTTTCGTTGATGCATCGACGTACAAAGTATTACCATTAAGTCTAGGCATGAGTCCATACTCTTGAGGCTAAGGTTGCTGACCTGAAGGAACTCTGAGAGGTCTGTAGACAAGACTTGTTCAAGTCCCATGCTCCCGTGGTGATGTAAGAAGTGTCCTGTTGGACCATGAGTGGTCTATCTAGTCCATCTAGTTCCACATGATGGCCATCTAATTGCCCTGGATTAGCAGACAGGTCATGGAGACCAGGGCTTTCCCTGATTTTTCTTCCTAACACTGGTATTCAGAAGTTTACATCCTCTGAGTATGGAGGTTCTCTTTAGTCACCATTGCTAGTAGCTACTGATGGATCTACTCTCCATGAATAAGAACATAACATAAGAACATAAGAGACACCAATGTTGGATCAGGCCAAAGGCCCATCCAGTCCAACACTCTGTGTCACACAGTGGCCAGAAATACCAGGTGCCATCAGAAGGTCCACCAGTGGGGCCAGGACATTAGAAGCCCTCCCACTGTTGACCCCCCCAAGCACCAATCTAATTCCCTTTTTGAAGCCACATATGCCAATGGCCCTTGCTACATCCACTGGCCATCACTAGAAGCTCTGGCAGAAAAAGAAGAGAAGAGAAGAGATTGGATTTATACCCTGCTCTTCACTTGGAGTTTCAGAGCAGTTTACAAACTCCTTTCCCCTCCCCTCCCCACATCAGACACCCTGTGAGGTAGGTGGGGCTGAGAGAAACTGCTGTTTTCAAGAACACCTCTGACAGAACTATGGCTTGCCCAAGGTCATCCAGCAGGTGTGAGTGGAGGAGTGGGGAATCAAACTGGGTTCTCCCAGATTAGAGTCCGCGCACTTAACCACTACACTGCACCACTACATCAGTTTGTCACAGTGTCCTTGTGTAGATCAACGGTACAGCTGAATTTGGGTACTATGTACAGTTCTGATGGTCCTATCCCAAAAAGGATGTGGTAGCACTGGGTAAAGGGGTAAGAAGATAACCAAAATGACCAAGGCGTTAGGGTACTTTTCCTATTAGGAAAAAACTAAGTGGGGGAGGGTAGAGAAAGGGCAACAGAGGAGGCAACTTGATAGAATAACCATGCATAAACTTATGCATGGGGTAGAGAAAGAACCTGGTCTTCATCCCCCGTAATACTAGAACTTATGGGCATCCAGTGAAGTTGATTGGCATTAGACTCAGGTCAGACTAAAGAAAGTCCCTGGTCACTTAAAAATAATTGAGGTAAAATAGTAGACCTCTGGCCTGACCTGGATAGGATAGGATAGCCCAATCTTGTCAGATCTCAGGGTCAGGCCTGGTCAGTATTTGGATGGGAGACCACCAAGGAAGTCCCAGGATACTAACCAAGGGCAGGTAAAAGCAAACCACCTCTGAATGTCTCTTGCCTTGAAAAACCTACTTGGTCTCCATAAGTTGGCTGTGACATGATGGCAAATGAGCCTCTGTGTTCTTTAAGCAATAAGGTAAAATAATAGAAATGTGTCATATTTGAAGGACAAGTTCAAGGGCAGGGACCCTGGCTCAGTGGGACAGCGCATGTTTTGCATGCGGAAGCTCCAAATTCAATGCCTGACATCTCCGCTTTAAAAAAACCTCCAGTATAAGATGCTATGAGGGACCTTCATGTGCCTGAAATCCTGGAGAGCCTCTGCCAATCAGAACAGAAGATTTGAAGCTAGTTGCACCAATGATAGGACCATGTAGACGATGGTTTCATATATTCCTAATCACAAATCCCTTTTTTAATGTTCATATTTGTTAACAGTAAACAGTGGCAGAAATTACTGGCGTTCAAAGTGTTTCGTACTGCGCAGGGGCTGCCACCACAACATGCTGATGCTTCTCCTATGAACTGTATTTCACTCCAGATATGGTTTATTGCACTACTTTGAGAGGGAGAATGGAGTGTTCTATCACATTTTTCTGCCAGCCCTCTTGTGTCTAGCTTTTTTCCCCTCTCTCCCCCTTTAAAGAATTGTTTTTATCATCTATCTTTTACTTTGTATCGTGGCATTATCTCCCCCTGTTAGAGAGCGAAAATGAATGGACTTAAAGCATACCAGAGACTGACAGCAAATCATGGCTTAGATGCTCCCTTCAGAATGTCAGTTATACCCAGATGGAATAGTGACTAAATAACTCATTGTGAGAAACTCTCTTTTCCGCAGACAGTTATTAAATTGGAAGCATTACAGGAAGGGAATGTAAGGCTCATCTTGGCCTTGGCGGTCATTTTTCTTTGGCTATGGATCTCTGCTTTCTTTCTTTTTTTGCCTCGCCTCAGAAGCGGCTACAGAGCGGGAAGCAGGCCAAGGGCTGAGACAGGGCATGATCCACTGGGGATATCTCCTGGACAAGAGCATGAGGGATGCTGGGCCTTCTCCAGCTTAATTTGTCATACAAGCAGGAAAGGGAAATTGGCTCAATAAGAACGAACAGAGGGAGCTGCCCTTCAGAGCTCTCTCAGCCTTCGTCCATAACCAGCCGACAGCTTTTACAAACGGCCTTCGCATGTATGGCTGTGCCTCTGGCAGCAGTGTAGGTGGAACTCAGCAGGAGAGTTAGGAAAGCAGACAGGAAGGATAACTGAGTGACACCAAGGGAAGACACCGATGCCATGAAATGGGATGTTCAGCATCAGCCATCACAACCTGACACCTAAGCCCCCTGGAGCATCACATCTGTGTCTTCCTTTTGCGTCACTGAGTTTTTCTTCCTGTCTGCCATCCAAACTCCCTTACTTAGCACCAAACTAGACATGACAGGCATCCTCTTGGATGACATGTGGACAAAGCCACCATTTTAAAGTCATTTAAAAATGCTGTGAGGACCTGATCCTGGTTAGGCCTGCGGTGCTATGCTCTGATCTCACCCCCTCCAGTGCCTTTTCAAGTGCTGAAGCAGCCACATGGGTGGGGTTGCCAACTTCCAGGTGGGACCTGGAGATATCTCAGAATTGCCACTGGTTTCCAGACTACAGAGGTCAGTTGCCCGGAGAAAACAGCTGCATTGGAGGGTAGGCTCTATGGAATTATACCCTGCTGAGGTCCCTCCCCTCCCAAACCCCACCCTCTCTAGGCTTCACCCCCAAATATCCAGAAATTTCCCAACCTAGAGTTGGCAACCCTATATTCAGGGGGGGTGGCTATTTTGGCACAAGAGCAGCTCAGCCCAAGAAGAAGAGTTGGTTTTTATACTCCACTTTTCTCTACCCTAAGGAGTCTCAAAGCAGCTTACAATCACCTTCCCTTCCTCTCCTCACAGCAATCACCTTGTGAGATATGTGGGACTGAAAGAGTTCTGAGAGAACTTTGACTGGCCTGAGGTCAGCCAGCATGTGGTCATGTGGAAGAGTGTGGAATCAAACCTGGTTCTCCAGATTAGAGTCCCCCAGATTAGAGTCCACCACTCTTAACCAGTATACCACACTGGGTCACATACAGACTCACATACCACTACTATCAAGAAGACCAGAAATTTTGTGGCTGCCCATAAATCCTAGCTTTCTCTTCCTGTCAGCTTTAATATTGCCCACCCTCCCTACAGTCATTCAAGTTATGAGAGAAACAAGAAGGGCTTTCAAAGGCTTTTGTTCCAACTTGGCAGGGCCGGCTCACTCACTAGGCGAACTAGGCGATCGCCTAGAGCAGGACAGCCCTTAGGGGCACCAACTGCATCCGGCCCCGTACTCTGGGAGTTTCTTGAGTATTTGTGTTTTTCATTCTTCCTAAAATGCATTTATTTTTGAAAACTGGTGGGCGCACGGGGGGGGGGCAGAAGGGATCCTCGCCTAGGGTGCAAAATAAGCTGGAGCCGGCCCTGCAACTTGGCCTTTTCTCTGCTCAGTTCCCCTCCTTCTTGCCTTTGCAGCAAGTACATGGTGACTGTACCTGCCTAGATTTCTGCCTTCCAAGAGTTGGCAACTCTACACCACAAAGACATGGCTGTGGATGAAATGTATTAGTATATTGTATTGTTTTACTCCATGAGCTGCCTCAGTCAGGTTTTTGGAGAAGAGGGTTATAACTTTTCTAAATTACTCAACAAATAATTTCCAAGGGTTCACAACACAAAACACAGTGGGATTTTCCAGTGTTGGCCACCTGAATGTTTCATGGTAGAACTATAGGGACATCAACTGAGGTAGATCACATTAGAGTTATCGCCACCCAGGTGTCATTCTTCTAGATCCAGTAGACCCTTGTGGCATTGGTCACACAAAGAACTCACAGGGAGACAGAGAGAATCCTGTCCAATATGTAAAATCCATGAGTCACGCAGGACATGTTTAGCAGATGATGGACTGCTGGCATACTGCAGATTTTTTTCTACTGCTGCTGGACTTCCTGCCATCTTTTGACTTCTTATTCTTCATTTTTCGTCATCTGTTGGTTAAGGTCTTTTTAAAATTCTTTAGCTTTGCAACTCTGTGGGAGGTTTTTTAAAAAATCTGCTATACTGTCAACTTTGTTTCATTCTGACTTGGTGGATTTTGCATTCGGAGTTGTTGTTTTTATTATTAATATGAATCTACATACTATTAGCCACATGTGGCTGCCTTCTGTGGATACTTCAGTCTGCAGATCAGGGCCACACAGAGGCTAAACAGATTTCTTCAAACTTGGGGAACTCCCCAAGTTTGCAGGAATATCTTAAATCAAATAATTAAAGGGGGGGCTTAAATCCCTCCCCAAATAGACCTGTGTTGGCTGCACATGCACAGAGCAATGCACTTAGGGAGCCATTTGAGCTCCCCATCGACACCAGCAGCTGCTGCAGGCCCAGTGCACCGGACACCTGCAGCTGCTCCAGCCATGACAGAGAAGGATGCCGACCGTCACTGCAGACCCAGAGCAGTGGCCTGCATCCTTTTCTGCCGTGGCTATAGCTGCAGCAGTTGCCAGCTGCCATTACTGACAGCTGCTGCAGGGCCAGCTGCAGCAGAGAAGGACACCGGCCGCCACTCTGGGCCCAGGTGAAACGGCAGCAGTTGCCAGCAACAGCTGTAGACCCAATTGGAAGAAGACGCTGATTGCCGCTCTGGGCCTGGGCACAGCAGCGCAGGATATTGGCAGCAGCGGCAGGCTCTGTTGGAGGTGGTGGAGCTGGGAGCCTCACCAGCCTCAGCGATGTGGGGGGATATGGTATTTCCTCCCCCGCGAGTCTAATGTCCCACCTCTTGTAATAATTTATCTTTGCACATTGGATCTGGTTTTCAGAAATGCAATCAAGGCATCTAACAATAGAAGTGTAAAGCAATGACTGATAATTAAATAAATACATTTATAAAGGCATCCATGGGGTTGGCAGGTTGCCCCAACTGCTGGCAGGGAGTAAGGGGGTTAGGGTTGCCAATTCCAGGTTGGGAAACTCCTGGAGATTAGGAGGTAGATCCTGGGGAGGACAGGGGCCTCGGGGGGGGGGGGACAGCGCCATAGAGTCCACCTTCCAAAGCATCCATTTTTCTCCAGCATAACTGAACTCTGTAGTCTGGAGATGAACTGTAATTTGAGGGGATCCCCAGGTCCCGCTTGGAGGCTGGCATCTAGTACCACCAATGCATATAATTTGTACCATTTCTGCACCATCTTTTTCAAGCAGAACCTGCATGTCCCTGCGTGCCGCCACTGACCTCACACTCTTCGGGGCGGGGAAACATCAACCAGCATCTGAACCGAATCTAAACATTATAACATCCATTTTCTTCACTGTCATAATTTCGCTTTTATCTTTCCAAATACTGTTTCTGTGCACTGAAAATGAGACGAGAGATTGACAGTGTATTATAAATAATGTGCACCTCTATGATATACTCTGTGCCACCTGGCTGTAAAAATATTTATGGTGGAAATTTTTCACTCTTAAAATATAAGATGTAAATCATTATATTTCTGCTTTTTGAATGAAGCCTGGCGGAAGCTGAAAATTAAAAGCTCTAAAGTAAAGTTCACATATAGAGTAAAAATCTTTCACATTAATTGCTCCTGAGCATATCTGTGTACTCAGAAATCCTGACATAAAAGTTTTAATTTCTATGCAAAGCAGATAGAATGATTGAGTTATAATTAAAATGGTAATTATACCCTTAATGCTCCATATTTGACTTTTCAGGAAAAAAATGCTATGCTTCGGGAAAAGCTATTTAAAGATCAGAGCAAAAAAAATGTTTGAAAAATGAATCTAAATCTTTTAAAATCCAGTTATCGATTCTTGAATGCTTTGGGGTGTCATCCGAAATTATTTCTCCAATTTTTTTTGTCAGTGGCAACAACAAAAAATCATTGGGGTGTGAAAACCTTCCATGGACACAACATTTCCAGCTATGACATAATTACCAACTTTTTAAATTACCCTGCTCCTGTACCATGGTCTTCTTTGTGAGCTACTGGCAGCAAAGTTGTGCATGAGTGATTTGGTTACTGCATAAATTAGTTTGCTCTGGAGCCATCCTTCCTGAGCTAAGACAAAAATGTGTGAGCTGGAGGCTAAAAAAACTGTGAGCTAGCTCACACTAACTCAGCTTAGAGGGAACACTGCTCCTGTGTGCTTGGAACAGCAGTGAATCCAGGATAATTAAATAGGTGAAGCTTTTCCTCTGGAACAGTAACAGGAAAAGCTTCACTTGCGGAATATCTGAGTGTGCAGCTACTCTGAAACGCATCAGAGAAAAGCCATCAAAAAGTTAGCAGTGATAGATACTTAGCAGACACCGGCTACAATGTGTGCTGTCCTGTGAATAAGCCCCACGGAACTTAGTGAGACTTACTTCCAAGGAAATATGCATCGGAACAGGCAATACACAGGCAATACAAGTGCCATCGAGTGGCTTCCAACTTACGGTGGTTATGAATTAATGACCTCCAAGTCATCCTGTTGTTAAAAAACCGAGGGCCTTTGTGGCTTTCTTGATTGAGTCCATCCATCTCATGTTGGGTCTTCCTCTTTTCCTTCTGCCTTCAGCTTGTTCTAGCATTATTGTCTCTTCCAGTGACCCTTGTCTTCTCCTAATGGGACCAAAGTATGATAGCCTCAGTTTAGTCATATTAGTTTGTAAGGACAGTTCAGGCTTCATTTGATCTAAAACCCACTTATTTGTCTTTTTGGTGGGCCACGGTATCCATAAAACTCTCCTCCAACATCACATTTCAATACTGGGACTCTGATGCAGAGCAGAGAGCGGGTTGCCAGAATGCAACTCAGTGAGGTAGGTGGAGCTTTCATCAAAAGACAAGCCAGTTTCATGCGCATGGCACCCCCCAAACTACCCCCCCTCACTCATCCGTTGCACAGCATATCTAGAGACCCTGAAACCCCTACTTCTTCTTTTTCTGGGACCTCCCCCGTAGCTGGGAGGGGGAACCCTTTCCCCCTACTTCCCCTTTCCTTCAGCCACACTTTAAAACTAAAGCATGGCTTTAAGCATGGCTTAAGCGAGAAAACGGGAAAGCTCTTTAAAGACCTGGGGGGAGGAAATGGTGAATTTCCACATCCCATTTTGAAAGTGGAGCTTAGCTCTGCCCACCCTCCCTGTAATGGCTGTGGGGGAGCACCCAGACATTCCACCTATAGCCAGGCCCGTAGCCTGCGTGGGGCCCTGGGGGCCCGGCCCCCCTGCGTATTTTGTGGGCCCCCTCCCCCGCCCTGTCCACCCGCTCGCTCGCTCCCCCCTTCCTCGGAGCACTCATAGGGAAAATAGACAGTAGATCTCCTCCGCTCTGCCTGCCTCCGCTGCTCCGCCCCTCCCAGCATAAGGCGGGGTTATCCGCTCTGCCTCTGCTCCTCCAACCTGACCTGCCCAGGCAGAAACTCTTCGCGCCTAAAAACGGCTGCTGCTGCACGCACGTGTTGTGAGCGAAGCTTGCTTGCAGCTGCTGCCCTTCTGGAACTGAGGTGAGTGGCTTCTTGGCATCAGGAAAAGCCCTCCCCCCAGACGGGAGCCACGGGGTTCAGCTCCAGGACCCCCCTTCCCCCCGGCTCCATAGCCCGCCCCGCCCCTTCCCTCCCCACCCCGGTAGAAGAAACGGCAGGGGAAAAGCCCCCCCCCCAGACGGGAGCCACGGGGTTCAGCTCCAGGACCCCCCTTCCCCCCGGCTCCATAGCCCCCCCCGCCCCTTCCCTCCCCACCCC
>NW_015172040.1:118044-162116 GCF_001447785.1 Gekko japonicus | reverse complement strand
GGCAGGCTGGGAAAAGAAAGTTTGCAAGGGTCTACACTTGATTGGGAAAGCTTGGGCCCAATGAAGTAAGATTTCAGGAGGAGCCTAGATATCCCCTGGATTGCCAGCTGATCCAGAGTTCCCTCTAAACTGAGTTAGTGTGAACTGGCTCACAGTTTTTAAACATCTGGCTCACACATTTTTGCCTTAGCTCAAGGAGGATGGCTCCAGAGCAAGCGAATTTGTGCAGCAGCCAAATTGCTCGCTCACAACTTTAATGCCAGTAGCTCACAAAGTAGAATTTTTGCTCACAAGACTTTGCAGTTTAGAGGGAGTATTGCAGACATACGTTCCCCTGGAGAAAATGGCTGCTTTGAAGGGTGGACTCTTAAGGCACTGCGTGCTACCAGGGTCCCCCCCCCCAAATTCTGCTGTTCCCAGGCTCCACCCCCAAATCTCCAGTTTGGTGTAGTGGTTAAGAGCACAGACTCTAATCTGGGAGAGCCAGGTTGGATTCCCCACTCCGCAGCCAGAGAGGTGGTGGTTTCATTGTTCATTCAGGCTGTTGTTGCAACTGGAAGTTCAAGGTCCAGGGATGGGTTTGTGTGGAATTGAGGTTTGTGAAGGGGAAAATGTCCACAGAGAATTTGCAGCATCGGGATGGGTCTCCTTGGGAAGCTGCACTCTTTGTGCAATTAAGGTGTCTTTTCTGAGTTCATCTGGGCTGGCAGGACTCCTTAATAACATGGACCTTGCTGCTGCCTCTATTATCCTTTTCCAAATTATCTCTGGTGTCCTATGGCTTTGGGTGTGTCATTTCTCCCTCAGAAGCTGCAGATAATATGCACATCTGAAGTGAATTCCATAGCGTTCTGTGGCATCTGCACCTACCATTGAAAAAGAGCCCAAGGAGATCTGGCATTTCCAATGTGCAATGTCTAAAGGAACCCTCTTCTTTGGCCCACTGGAGGTTGTTTCTCCATGCAGGCTTTTTTAGTAGTGTGTGTGCGTGTACACACCCAATGTGAGGCATCAAAAGTTGCTAAACTAATGGCAAGGTGAACCTCTGAGCTGGATTGCTGCCCACTGTGAGAGCAAGTGGTTGTGTTGTGTTCCACTATAATCTACCTCTTGGCAGGCTCGATCATACTGGGCCCCCTGAGCAAAACATGGGCCCCCTGAGTAAAAAGTTGTTAGCTACGGGCCTGCCTATAGCCATCCAGCCGCCACCCCATAAACCAGAGAAAAGCAGGTTTACATTTTCATCAGACTAAAGAGGCGGAGAAGAGAGCCAGATAAATTGTTCCCAACTCAGGCATGATATCATCTGGATGGTTTCCTTTCCTGCTGTCCATGCAGGGGGAAATCCCAATGTAAAAGCAGCCCGTAGTAGCCTAGGTGTGGCCAGAGGCATTTTTAGCAGGGGAGGTAGGTAAGGGGCATCTTTTTTGCCACGACCTGGGCTGAGCTTCTGTTTCTCCTCTGTTTTAGGTACTTAGCTTAGGCATTGCCGGAGGAGTGAGCCTTCAGTGTGAGCTGAAAGGGAAAACTCAGTGGAGTCTCAGCACTTGGCTCTTAGGGCCTTAGGTTGTGAGCAGTGTTCCCTCTATGCTGAGCTAGTGTGAGCTAGCTCACAGGTTTTTAGCCTCCAGCTCACACATTTTTCTCTTAGCCCAGAAAGGATGGCTCCAGAGCAGACTAGTTTATGCAGTAGCTAAATCGCTCGCTCACAACTTTAACGCCAGTAGCTCACTAAGTAGACATTTTGCTCACAAGACTCCACAGCTTAGAGGGAACATTGGTTGTGAGCCATAGGCAAAATGAACCAGGCCAGTGGATTAAGGACTAGCCTAGGAGGTGGTGTACTGCACTGTATGTGGGGTTTTCCCCCATTTGTGTATTTCGATTGTACATTTTGTATTTGGGCCCCCTTTGGGTATGAAACAGATTTGCCAGCTGGTAGCTGGCACACAGTGGCAGACAGAAGGCTGGGGAGATGGGGGGGCACTGTTGAGGCAACAGCATGATGTCATTTCTGGGACAAACCTGGACGTGAGGTCATGCACTGCTCCCTCTACGCTGAGTTAGTGTGAGCTAGCTCACAGGTTTTTAGCCTCCAGCTCACAGATTTTTGTCTTTGCTCAGGAAGGATGGCTCCAGAGCAAACTGATTTATGCAGTAGCTCACAACATTATCACTTGCTCACAACTTTAATGCCAGTACCTCACAAAGTTGAATTTTTGCTCACAAGACTCCACAGCCTAGAGGGATCGACATCAAAACGACCGTCTAGTAGTCATTGGAAACCATAGAATGCTAGCGCATTGCATCAATGGTGATTTTTTTGTTTGTTTATCTTTTCCCCACCACCCTACCGAGCAGCAGCATGGGTTGGGGGCTGTCACTGGGAAGTTTTGGGGGGCGTTTTGAAACCTTCCAGAACCCTGGGTAGCCAGAGACAATGGTAGGGCAGAAGCAATGAGTGTATTCTTTCTAGTATACCGCATTCAGCTCTCAGGGGTGGGGCTGGGGGAGCGATGGGCCTCACTGCAGGCCTGATCTTTTGGAACAATGCAGGCTCTGGATCCACCTTTTGCCTTGGGAAGTGTCAGCCTGTGCTTTGCAGGCCGCAGAAGCGGTGTTTCCTTTGATTCCTCATTGACTGTTGGGGGGCGGGGGGTTGTAAAGGGGGGGGACTACACAAGGAACACCTAAAGCCATACATCAAATGTCAGACATGGCAGCCTTGTGGAACCATATCAATATAACATGATGTATGGCTTGCTGGGGGGCTTTCGAGACATTGGTTGCGCCAGCAATGACACCCGCTATGCTTTGCGTTCGCTCAGCCATGCTGTGTGCCCAGAGCTGCAGTAAATGAATGCAAGAGTCCTCGTTAGACATGCAGTGAGAACATAAATGTGTTCGTGGCTTTGGTCCTAGCACAACGATGGGGGGGGGGAATCTGTCGAAATCACCAGGACGTACTTTCATTGCAAATGTGTTTTTGTGCAGAGTTTCTGGTGAATGAATGATAGCACAGTGGGAGCCCAGGGTGCCTTTCTGAGCCATAGCCTGCCTGTTCTTCAGGGTTTTGCACATATCTGATGTGCTGGAGTGGCTACTGCAGCTGACTTCATTGACTAGGAAAATGCCCATCTTTACAGTGAGGGAGTGATGGATGTGGAGGGAAGGCAGAGACCTGCAGGGAGTTGCAAAGCATCTCTAGTGCACAGAGGCATCCCCTTTGGGGGTCTTTTCAGTGGAGGACATTGTTGAATGCCAGGATAGGATCCCCCCACAGTGTCAGACCCCCAGTCCAGTTACACTCAACAACTCTCTCTTGGCAGTGATAAGTTTATTGAGATGTATACAAGATCCAGAAAGTCACTGTGTTAGAACTGAAGACTTTTGGCGGGTACAAGCTTAATACAGGTAATTCAAATAGAAGCCCCCTCCTTCCCCCCGGGCATACGTCACATTCACACCATGCCTAGCGTATCCATCCCAACCAAGTAAAAAATATATGCCTTGGTTATCTGCAGCTGAAGCTGGTACAGAAAAGCTCTCAAGGACACCTGACCCTGGGAAAGGAGGCACGACTTGCGAGGAAAGTTATGTCTTCTAGAAGCAAAGGTCCCATTCTCTCACTCAGTCACTCAGCCCTCTCCCTGCAGCAATTCCCTCCCCCCAATAACTATGGCAGCAAAGCGAAGCATGGTTTGACACACAGACTACATAAAAATGTCTCTAAGTCCAGCACTAGGGTCACCGACTCCAGGTCGGGAAATGCTTGGAGATCAGGGGCCAGGGCCTGGGGAGGGTGGAGCTGGGGGAGGGTGCCACGGAGTCCACCCTTCGGAGCTGCCATTTTCTCCAGGAGAACTGATCTGTGCAGTCTGGAGAGGAGCTGTAATTCCAGGAGATCGCCAAGCTCTACATGGAGGTTGGCAACCTTACACAGCATCTAATTTTACCCTATTGAGCCATGATTCAGTTTATATGGGGTAAAGGAGAACAATGACATCCCTGGGATCGGGCTAATAACCTCAGTCCCCGTTCCCATCTGAGTGCAGGAGGGCCAGTCTACCAGTTTGGTGAGAGAGTGGTTAAGTGCGTGGACTCTAGAGAGCCAGTTTGGTGTAGTGGTTAAGTGCGCGGACTCTAATCTGGGAGAACCAGGTTTGACTCCCCACTCCTCCACTTGCACCTGGCTGGATGACCTTGGGCAAGCCGTAGTTCTGATATGAGCTGTTCTTGAAAAAGAGCAGTTTCTGTCAAGAGCTCTCTCAGCCCCACCTACCTCACAGGGTGTCTGTTGTGGGGATGGGAAGGGAAAGGAGATTGTGGGCCGCTCTGAGACACCTTTGGGTAGTGATGGGCGAGGTATAAAACCAATCTCTTCTTCTTCTTCTCTTCTTCTTCTTCTACCAGTGGGGTTGAAAAAAAAGCCATGGTCTGAGAGGTCACAGGCAAGCTCACACCTTACCACTGCCCACAACTGACCATATCGCTTTCAGCAAGCCAATCTCGGCCTCAGCTCCCCGTGCGTAATCTGGGGATGATGGCTGCTTGGGAAGGCTGTTGCAAGGATCACAGCAATATTTGTACACGTAGAACACTGTGACTGTTGAAAGTGCCATATAAATGTTGGTGTTATTCTCCAAGACTTTGTCTCACAGAATTTGATGGACGATTTTAACTAAGCCAGCCCTGGCCTACATAGCCCCACCCCTTTGGTATCTTGCCCACAAGGTTTTTAATTGATTTGATGTTTGAAATGATACAGACTGGATCAACACATGCGGCAAAAGGGGACCACAGAATGTTAAGGTGGTAGAATGGAACATAGCACTTCAGGTGGGAGATACCCCTTCAGATTGGCCCCTTATGTAAAAGCAGAGCGCTAGCAATTGGGGAGGATGTCCTTTGGGCACTGTGCTCATCTTCTGTTTGCAGAGATTTTTTTTTTGATTTTTTTTTATTATTATAACAAGAAAAGTACATATACAAATAACACATATTTTGTTTTACATTACCCAGTACAGTACTACATTTAGTTAGTAAGTGATAAAATGTTCCCCTCGGTATATTGGTTTTGATAAGTGTTGTAATTGTTGTTCTGAGTGAGAGTGCAGAGTTTAACCTCGTTAGCAGATCTGATTACCTTGTATTTCTCACAGGTGTAACCACTTGTGATATGCGGTGTTAGCCGGGAGTTTTCTTTCCTTGACATATAATTTAGTATCGGTGACCATGTTTTAATAAATCTCATATGTGGGGCTGTGCTTGTCTGTTGTGTTCTTTGTATTGAGTCTGCGATTTTGGCCATAACGAACTGTTGCCATAATTTATCATGCCACACTGCCAAGGAGGGTGGGGAGGGTGACTTCCAAGCTGCTGCTATGGTCAGTTTGGCTGTCGCAAGTAGTGTCGAGATAGTCTCCATCAGGGGTCATTTTGTAGAAAAAGAGGAGCAGGAGCTCATTAGCATAACTTATTTTCATATGCCACACCCCCTGACATCACCGAAAGTGTGTCAGAAGGAAACACCCACCGCTCAGGCTCCACTGGACTGTTTCGGATTGCTAGCTATTGGGGGGGACGTGCAGATCTGTCCTCGCAGAGGAGGGAGAGCTTGTACCTGAATAAAACTTGGTCTTAAAGGTGCCACTGGACCGTTTTGGACCGGGAGGCCGGGGGGGGGGGCTCTGCAGCTTACCTGGCTGCTTCTTGCTCTGACTGAGGGCTGCTGGGAGCAGGGGGTGGGGCTTGTTGCATGTGCCCGCCCGCTAAGCTCTTTACTGCCGGAGCTCTGCTTCTGTGCGCTCCTGCAGGAAATGACCCCTTGTCTCCATAGAGTTGTCTATCATTGATTCATCCCATCTATGTAGGAGTATAATTTCTGGTTTAAGCGCAATTTCCTGAGATGTTATCTCCTTAATTTGGGCTGTTACTTCTTTCCAGAAACATTTAATTTGTGGGCAGTCCCACCAGCAATGGAGGTACGTGCCATCTTGTCCCCACTTCTTCCAGAATTTAGGATCATTGTTTATATTTATTTTGTGTAGGTGTTGTGGAGTTGAGTACCATCTCGACGTCAATTTAAAAGTTTGTAAGCGGATGTTGTGTACGGGTGAGTTATTTGCAGGTGATGTGTTTGCAGAGATTTGAACATAGGTGAACATTCAAAATTAGGATTCTGTACCTGCAGCGTGGAGAGTCACAGACCGATTTCCCACATGCAGCTGTGCCGCCCTTGCTCTTCCCTTTCCCCCGATTGTATTAATCAGTTTCCCACTACTTGCTGCACAGCTGCATTTTGACCCGCAGCATTCCCCGATTTCCCCTGCATCTTCTCGATCCTTGTTTTTTGAGATTGAGAAGACGCGGCAGAAATCGGGAGATGCTGCGGGTCAAAATGCAGCTGCGCAGCAAGTAGTGGGAAATTGACAAATACAATTGGGGGAAAGGGGAGAGCGAGGGCGGCGCAGCTGCTTGTGGGAAATCGGTCACATTCTTCTCCCTCATTCTGTGGCATGTATACATCAAGCCAGGATCTTGAGCTTTTAAGAGGATGATAAAAAGAGAAAATGCTGGCATATATGAACCCATGAAGCTGCCTTATACTGAATCAGACCCTTGGTCCATCAAAGTCAGTATTGTCTACTTAGACTGGCAACAGCTCTCCAGGGTCTCCAGTAGAGGTCCTTCACATCACCTACTACCTCATCCTTTCAGCTGGAGAAGTCAGGGATTGAACCTGAGACCTTCTGCATGCTGAGCAGATGCTCTACCGCTGAGCAACAGCCCTTCTGCAGCTTTATCTATTTAATGCTGGAATATGTAAAAAAGGGGGGGGGAAGACAGCACAATACCTTTCTTTTCTATTTGTTTTATTTATTAATGTAGGATATTTCTGTGCCGCCTCTTCAGAGTCCTTCTCTAACTGAATATAACCATGCTCCATTTATTTCATGGAGATGGGCTGGGAAGAGATAACAAGAGATTCCATGGTAATGGGAAATACTAAGCCTTAATTAAGAGATTAATAAAATGCCTTCAAAATAAGATAGACCGGTTCCTGGAATAAAAGCCAAGGTGTTTTCACCATGCCCCTTCTTTTCTTAGTGCTTCAGTTTTGGCCTCTTCCAAAGCCTCTTGAGATCAGTGGAGAAGCTGGTGCTCATTTCAATCAGCCTTATAAACAATTAACGGTGTTAATCACTTCTGATCTGCCAGCTACACCTTCTTCACATATCCTGTGTGGCGTTGACAGGCAAAGCTGTGTCTGATCTGCATGAGGGTGGGGGATACTAGACCGAAGAAGCCTAAATTCAGGAGAAATGTACATAAGTGTGCTGGGAGCCACATACAGCTGTCCCATACCCTGATAGGCAGAAAAAATGATCAAGCCTAAATCACAGATCTGGGAGCATCCCACAGTTGCCTTGGCAACCTGCTGTCTTTTCCACATAGCTTCCACACTACAGTTCCCAAGCAACAGTGTGAGAATGTGTGCTAGCGTTGCCAAGTCGACTTGCCTGCCAAGCGGGGGATTCCTGGGTCCGTCAGGAGTCTCCCCGTGCACACGCTTTGCGCACAGGCACCACGATGATATCACCGGACGTTTTCCCTCGAGTTTTCCCTCGATTCACAGAGTGTCCCCCCCACAACGTGGCCAGTGTGATGATGTCACTTCCGGGTGACATCATCACACTGGGGACGCCCTCCGGCAGGGGGTGGAATTCCCCCCGGGGCCCAATCCGCCAGCGGTGGGTAATGGGCCTCCCAGGCAGGAATTTACCTGCCCCAGCGGGGGCTTGGCAAGCCTAATGTGTGCACTGACCCCCCCTCCCCCAAGAAAAAGTGGGCCTACTTAGAACTCTCAGGCAGGGAGGGGATCTCCTTTTTGAATATTTGCAGATGACACTTTCAATTGGTGAACTAACTGCAGTTTGAGTCAAGGGAATGTCAACCTTCACAGTGTGGTGTAGTGGTTAAGGGTGGCAGATTCTAATCTGGAGAACTAGGTCTGATTCCCCAGCCAGTGTTCCCTCTAAGCTGAGTTAGTGGGAGCTAGCTCACAGTTTTTTAGCCTCCGGCTCACACATTTTTGTCTCAGCTCAGGAAGGATGGCTCCAAAGCAAACTGATTTATGCAGCAGCCAAATCGCTTGCCCAAAACTTTAATGCCCGTAGCTCACAAAGTAGATTTTTTGTTCACAAGACTCCACAGCTTAGAGGGAACATTGTTCCCCACTCCTCCTCCACATGAAGCCTGTCGGGTGACCCTGGGCCAGTCACAGCTCTCCCACAAGATGCCTGTTTTGGGGAAAGGAACAGAAAGGTGACCGTAAGCCTCTTTGAGACTCCTCTGGGTAGAGAAAAGCAGGGTATAAAAACCAACTCTTCTTCGCAGAAGTTGTACAGACCTGACGTAGATGATGCATGCACAGCATTGCTTCCAGACCTAACATCTGGGAGAAATGCTCACCTGTTCTGAATGCGACCCAGCCAAACATGGTTTTGGAACGAAGGAATGGGGCAAGGGGTTTGCAGGGCAAAAGCCAACAGGAAGCATTGTTTTCAGATCCATACAAAACATAAACAATGTGGAGAAGTATCAGAGTGTGTTGATGTTTCCTTGATGTGCAGTTTGTTGAAGGGGAGGAACCTGGGGGAGTTTATTAAAACACCCAAACTGTATTGAAACCACTGCAGGCGGAGTTTATTCTCAGAAATGCAGTGCACATTTAAAGTTGTTGATTAGCTGTAAAAAGGCACTAAGAAGCTAATTGAGGAGCCCATTAGACAGTAATTAGTCAACACAGAGACACGTGGGAAATGCATTGTGATAACACACGGTGCAAGGAAAATGTTAATTCAGGTTGGATCTCTTCTGTTCCTACAATAACGACTTCTGCTGCTCAGGTAATAGAAGAAACAAATAATGCTATTGTGTTGGCTGTTAACAAAACCATGTGCACCAGGAATGGCTATGAGGGTGGTTTACATGGACAATCTTTAGAATATCTGTCATAAGACAATGATACAATGTATCAGACCCATCAACAACAACAGAAATCAACTGCAGATGAGCAAAGCTAAACCTAACAGCAGCAACCAAGAGATAATAAAATTGAACATATCTGAGGATGATAAAGGGGTCAGAGATAAAAGGCTGAGCAGAACATAGAAGAAGCCATGTTGGATCAGGCCAGTGGCCCATCCAGTAACACTCTGTGTCACACAGTGGCCAAAACCCAGGGGTCATCAAGAGGTCCACCAGGAGGGACAGAACTCCAGAAGCCCTCCCACTGTGCCCCCCCCAACACAAAGAACACAGAGCATCATTGCTCCGGTCATTGGAAGGTAACCAATAAAGGAGGATGAGTGAGTCAGCCCCTGGTTAACTTCAAATTTTTAGATTTAGGGTGATTTCTCACTAGAGCTGCCTCGCAGCACAGCACCGTTTGCCCCGACACAAACATGTCAATTTCACACCCGAAGCTCCGGGGCTGCATTTTGACTCGGGGCTTCACCTGATTTCCTCCGCAGTTTCGTGATCCTGGTTTTTGAGGATCATGAAACTGCGGAGGAAATCAGGCGAAGCCCCGAGTCAAATGCAGCCCCGCAGCCTCGGGTGTGAAATCGACATGTTTGTGTTGGGGCAAACGGTGCTGTGCTGCGAGGCAGCTCTAGTGAGAAATCGCCCTTTGTTTCATATTGGATCCCATTTTGTTATATTTTTAAGCCCTAGCTGTATTTAAACCCTAGCTGAAGTTTGTTTTGTTATTTGCTTTCCTTTTTCTGTTACAAACACCTGCTTAAGATTTAGCCTTACCTGTGAACTCAACTATCCCTAATCTCTAGTATTAGTACGTTAATTTATAGGCATAGTAAATTTCCAAAGTGATATTTATTTATTTATTTCATTAGATTTCTTGACCGCCCTTCCCCACTTACACAAGGCTCAGGGTGGATTACAACAAAATAATTCAGTACATTATATTAGATCTTAAAATAGCCTGGTACCCTCAGTTTTAATCCTAGTCCTTTGTTTGACCCTCAGTCTGACCCTTCCCTAGTAAAACTAGCCAAGAACCCCTGAGCCTGTTTAGAACTAAAATCAGCTACACCTGAGTAGTCTCAGCAACTACAACCAAACTAGAACTAGATAGAAAATTGGAACAGAACTAAAATTAGCTACACCTGAGTGGTTTGAGCAGCTACAACAGTCGGGTTCCCAAGTACTTACCTACGATCCGGCAGGGGACACATGCTTCCCCGCTGGAAGATTATTGCTTGGAATACAGATACTAAACTATTCCGTCACCCAGACGTGACGTAGGCATGTAGCTGGGCGACGCTCTGGTAATGGGACTGGAAACTCGATGGTACCATTGAGTTTCCATCCCCATTGCTAGAGCGTCGCCCACACGTGCCTACATCACGTCTGGGCGACGGAATACTGCAGCGCCTGTGTTTTCCCTGCAGGAATGGTCCCGCGAAGAACTATACATCCCCCGCTGAATTAAAGTAAGTACTTGGGAGCAATGCTTCCTCTAAGCTGTGGAGTCCTGTGAGCAAAAATTCTACTCTGTGAGCTACTGGCATTAAAGTTATGAGCAAGCGATTTGGCTACTACATCAATTAGTTTGCTCTGGAGCTATCCTCCCTGAGCTAAGACAAAAATGTGTGAGCCAAAGGCTAAAAAATGGTGAGCTAGCTCACACTAACTCAGCTTAGAGGGAATACTGCTTGGGAGCCCTGTGCAACAGTGAGAAGGTATTTTTTTCTGTTTGCCCTCCTTACTATTTGAACCCTTTTCACTTAGCCTATTTTGATAGAATTTTGTATTAAAATTTAGATATATAATGTGTGTGTGTGTGTGTGTGTGTGTTACCTTCTCCTTGCAAGTCTGCTAAACTCACCTGTTTATTCCCTCGTTCGAGATACTTTGTCACTGGAGCAGGGCCTGCTACCTCGCAGGTGTGCATTTTCATTGATCACCTAAAAATAACAGCAGCTCAAGACTGGTGAATCTCTCATTCCACAATATTGGAGGCAACTTTGAAGATGTCCTGTTTGAAGACCCCTCCCCTTAAGACAGCAGAAATGCCTCTAAGAAGAGTTCTTTAGATTATCCTAATTCATGGGCTGGGGGGTAAATTTAATGTGGGAGAAGGCATTCTCTAAGGGAATCTCAGATCCAGGCTTCAAAAGTCAGAACAAACAGGTCATACCGAATTGGTGCTCTGTGATTAGCTCCAGTTAGTACTCAGATAGCCAATTGCCATTTTGAACTGTCTCCTGGGGCAGCCCCATATACTGTGTGTTACAGCAGTCAAGCCAGGAAGTTCTGATTGAATGCATGACAGTACCCATGCAAAGAGATAAAATAAGCAGACGAAATCAATTTCTTGTAAAAGGAGTTGAAAGGGAGAGGTGCCCTTAAGGGGAAAGTAACAAGTTCCAATGTATTTGAAAAAGTGTGCATGCACACAAAAGCGCATACCTTGAATAAACCTTTGTTGGTCTTGAAGGTGCCACTGGACTATAAATTTGTTCTAAGATCATGATATGTTGGACTGGTCTTCTGTGGTGCTGTAGGATGCTTTCTTCCTGGTTGTCCTGTGAAATAGTGCAGCTCTTTTATTTCTGTGGACTGATACAGGACTATTTTTGGGCAGGAACACACAGGAACGGAGTTCCGGCTGGCTCCTGAGTTGGCCACGCCCAGCAGGAACTCATTAGCATAATAGGCCACACCCAACAGCAGAAACTCATTAGGATTGGCTACATTAGGGGTGTGTGGCCTAACATGCAAAGAAGTTCCTGCTACAAAAAAAGCTCTGGGTTTTGACAACAAACAAGGTAAACAGAATAAGAAGCAAAAGGTGGGTGTGGCTGGATGACCACCACTCTGGTAACATGTGGGTGCTAATCAGTGGTACTGTCAGGGGTGTTGCCCAATATGCTAATGGGTTTCTGGTATTGGTTGTGGCCTATTATGCTAATGAGTTCCTGCTGGGCTTTTTCTACAAAAAAAGCCCTGTTATGTACATGCACACACGCAATGTATCTAGCACGTTCAGTTGAAATATAAAACAACTCACTGTTGAGGAAGAATTCAGCCTGGCACTCACCTGCAAAATGCAGTCTTCTGATTAATTGCCTGGCAAAGGCTTCATTGTGGCCTGTCACAGTCTGACTAGGCAGTGGTGAGCTGGTCATCAGGAAGACATCCAAATTTCAAAAAGGGCAGCACCCTGGGGCTTTATCAGCATTCTGCTTTTCTTCTTTCCTGAGAAATGTCTACAGCTGCTAACACTTCAGTCTAAAAATCACATGGGGGGGGGGAGATGCTGGACTGTTTGGTGTAGTAGTGAAGTGTGCGGACTCTAATCTGGGAGAACCAGGTTTGATTCCCCACTCCTCTACTCGCAGCTGCTAGATGACCTTGGGCAAGCCATAGTTCTGTCAGAGCTATTCTTGAAAAGAGCAGTTTGTGTCAGAGTTCTCTCAGCCCCACCTACCTCACAGGGTGTCTGTTGTGGGGAGGGGGAGGGAAAGGAGTTTGTAAGATGCTCTGAGTGAAGGGCAGAGTATAAATCCAATCTCCTCCTCCTCCTCCTCCTCCTCCTCCTCTTCTTCATACGTGTAATTATAATGAATGCACACGTAGAGTTGCCAGCCTCCAAACAGGGCTGGAGATCTGGAATTCCAACTCATCTCCAGCCTACAGAGATCACTTCCTCTAGAGAAAATGTCTGCTTCGTAGGGTGGACTCTACAGCATCATACCCTGCTGAGGACCCTCCCCTCCCCAAAACCCAGAAATTTCCCAACACATAGTATTACTGTCATCTGCCCTGACCTGGTTGCCCCAGGCTAGCACAGCCTTTGTCAGATCTTGGATGCCAAGCAGGGTTGGC
Organism: Gekko japonicus; assembly: GCF_001447785.1. Taxonomy (NCBI): domain Eukaryota; kingdom Metazoa; phylum Chordata; class Lepidosauria; order Squamata; family Gekkonidae; genus Gekko; species Gekko japonicus. Next base: position 149,198 of record NW_015172040.1, on the reverse strand, counting down.
CCTGGTTAGTACTTGGACTTCCAAGACTGACCAGGGTTGTGACCTGGAGGCAGGCAATGACAAACCACCTTAGTTTGTCTCTTGCCTTGAAAACTCTACAGAGCTGCGACTTGATGTCACTTTCCACCACAACCATTGCTGTATTCTTGGCCTGCACAACTTGTGGCAGGCCCCCTGTAACACTGAGTTGCAGTTTCAATGGATTGTTGTTGTCCCCATGAAAAATTGCAGTCTTAACCCAGACATGCTGGCCAATAAATTCAACAAGGCAACTGAGACTAATCGAATCAAGGGCGGGTTCTCAAAAATTCATCAGAGGTTTTGAACACATTGATAGTGTTCACAAATGAGAAGCGCTGTCTTCATTGTAGTACTACAAATTAGGTTTTCTATTAGTGATGAGCTAACAGTCCTGAGAGGCCCAGGATGCAAACAGAAGAGAAGATGAAATAATTGGCTGATAGGGGGGCTGCTGGGAGTTCTCTGTGCCTAGCCCTTTAAGTTCCTACAGAGAAATCAGACTATAGGCTACATTGCTTATCACTCCCCTGCATGTGGTGGGGCACAAAGGTGTACCTGTCCAACTCCACCTCCAAATGAGGTACATGGGCAGACATGTCATGTAGCTGATCTTTTTTATGATGTGGGAACCAACAGCACATTTGCCCAGTTTTGGTGTTGAGCCCCTGCATAAACGTTCAGAGGTCAGCAGGCACATCAAGAGGGAGGGGCAGGCAGGTGTGACCTCTTTGCCCACTGAAATGCTGAACAGCACATCCAATTACCATGTCAGATTACATGGTCTCAAACATCTGGTATTTATTCTATGTGGCTCTTATATCAAGCAAGTTTGGCCACCCCTGCTCTACATCTTACAGCAGCACTATAGATAAGATTAGAATTTCAGCAGCCAATCCATATGCAAAAGAACCTCCTCAGGAAAGCTTCTCCATTCGCATGTCACAGCCTGGGAAACTCCTACAAGATAATGACTAAGCCCTACCCCACCTTCCTGAGTAGATATAAATTAGCTGCCTACCATTTTTCTTCTTCTCACATTGACACAGAGAGTACTCCGTCTTTCTGTGTTATACCTCTGAGGATGCCAGTCACAGCTGCTGGCAAAACGTCAGGTACTACTGTCCTGCTGCGGGCTCCTCTGCAGCCTCCGAGGCCATGGCAGTGGGACTGGTGTGACCTGCGCCAGACCCACAACGCGCCTCGGAGGATGGGGCGCACCACGTCATGTGTCCCTGGGACGCCAAGAACCGCAACAACGCCGGAGACCGCCTGGAATCCCCATGGCTGCCACCCCCGCTCCCACCGAGGGATTGGGTTAGGGAGAAGAGTGTCAGAGAAGGACATGGGGATGTTTATTTATTTATTTATTTGACTTCTATCCCGCCCTTCCACATGGGCTCAGGGCGGCTAACAAGAGGCAATTGCCATACATAACACTAAAACCAGATAAAACAATCAATTACACCGGAAGTGATTGTACCCGCACACATCGTGGCTCAGGAAGGGAATCACAGGGAAACCCAGTGGAAATGCACCATAGAGAGAGCGGCTGGGGGGATTGGCATGCTGAGGGAGCAATGACGACACTGGAAGGGGAAAGGGAGATGTTACATGGGTGGGGAAGGAGGATAAAAGGAGGGAAGCAGACGAGAGTCAGGCAGGATGTTGGTGGCAACTGGCTTGGATACTCAGAGAGACAGATTGGATCGGCTGTTGATCCCGGGGAAGAAGGCTCTGGTAGTGACGGAACTCCAGGCTTCTTCCACATCTGAGACCCTCGCTTCCCTCCTGACTCCTCTGCCAGCAGAGCTAGCGGTCTTCCAGGGCCTGGGGCCACCCCGGGGCCCGACAACTACAATGCCAAAACCTCGGCCATACAGCCTGGAAAATCTACAACTCATGAACTCCAGCCATGAAAGCCTTCAACAACATATAGTCCCATCTGTCTTTCAGAAAATACTGCAGAAAAAAGGTCCTGCTGTTTCCCATTGCCAAGCCAATCTACTTAAACAGCTGGAATCTGAACTCAGCAGCTCTTGTAGGGAATGGCATTCTCCCAAATGTCCAAACCATCTCAACTTGGATTACTTGGTGTGAGGAAAAGGACTTGCAAGCCCCACCCCCCACCCTGGTTCCTTCAGGTTAGTCTCTGGGAGTTTGGGAAAGCCCTTTAAACATTCCAAGTCTCCACTCCATGATGCCACCCCTATTTCTTGTTCCTTGGAGGTGCCAAAAACAAACTGGAAAAAACCATTGCCACCAGCAACTCTGACAGAGTATCCAGCTAAATGAAGTTGCAGGTCTAGAGCTCTGTACCTTCATTGCCATGTAGAGATTTTGCCAGTTTGGTGTAGTGGTTAAGTGCGCAGACTCTAATCTGGGAGAACCGGGTTTGATTCCCCACTCCTCCACTTGCACCTGCTGATGTGACCTTGGGTCAGTCACAAGCTCTGGCACAGCTGTCCTTGAAAAAGAGCAGTTTGTGTCAGAGTTCTCTCAGCCCCACCCACCTCACAGGGTGTCTGTTGTGGGGAGGGGAAGGGAAAGGAGTTTGTAAGCCGCTCTGAGACTCCAAGTGAAGGGCGGGGTATAAATCCAATCTCTTCTTCTTCTTCTTCTAGTTGCCACACCTCCTTTTTACCACCTACAAACTAGTGCAGGGGCAATCTATCACAACTTCACAATATCAACCTATTGTGCTCCAGGAATGTTGAGCTTATCCACTGCCCCTCCCTGGTGGCGCATTTCAGATAGCAAGACCAAATAGGCATGGTGTGTTTCCAGAGATCAGGTCTAGAGCATTCAAAACATAAGAACCTTTAATAAATGAATAAAAAGAATACACATGGTCTGTCCAAGCTTTCTGGCTGAGTAAGGTTACAAAGAAAAGGTGAAAACATGCAGTCCCCTTTCTCTGCACTTGGTACTTATTCTAAATGATTTTTAAATAGGACAGGCGAGTTCTGTTTGAAGGTGCAGTAAGTATAAAATTTAGCATTACTTTAGATCTCATGGTTGGGACTTCTCCCCATTGCCCCTCACCATGTGGACAAGATGTAGTCCCTAGGTAAAATCTTAGTCCTTCATGGTTTGTGCCTCCCTGGTCAGAAGCCAGAAGATAAGAGAACTTCTTCTTTGAACCCAGAGTCTACCACCATCATCCTGGGTCATTCAGATCTTCCTGTCCCACTAGGATCCATCCCTTTAGGTGTGACTTTATAGAAGGGTATGAGATGGGAAACCATTGTCTTACTTCAGCCATGTCCATTAACATATGTAAGCACCCAAGTACCCTGTGCTTGGAGCTGGATGATTCATCCCCCTCTCCCTTCTTCTTGCTGGCTCTGAGTCTGCAGCTGGGTTTCAACACAGAGACAGAATGCAGTCACAAAGACTGAAATATTGGTGCGAATTCTTGGCATTTCTCCACACTTGGCATAGAATATTATTTTTGTACAGATTCTAGGTAGCCCCAGAGTCATTTAAAGCCAGTGCAGTGAGTGTGCTTGCCCGGAGTAGCAAACCTTCCTCATTCCTTTCAGTGCTACCAGCAGTGTTTGTTGAATGCATGTGCTGAGCTGTCACCCATTTCTGCCTCCATAGTGCCTTTTGAACCCTGTGTCAAAGCAGAGGCCCTATACATTCCTCCAACTGATCGCCTACAAAGAACTAAGCTTGTTCTGGGTGCGCTCTCTCTCTCTCTCTCTCTCTCTCTCTCTCTCTCTCTCTCTCCCCCCCCTTCCCCCCCCCAGCTGTCTTTTGTTGTGCATTTACTAGCCCTTGGAAGACAACACCCTGCTGACACGCAAAGAGGCATCAGCGTGTAGAAGTCTGTTGTACAGGCTGCAAAGCCATCTGGACTTTGCTGCTGAAAAGGTTGGACATGGTTTTAGGCAAGATTTTATCACATCGGGAGAAATAAAAATCTCAACACAGTACATCTTCCAAGGTTGATGTCAGGGATTTTTTTTATTTTTTTTGTGAGCTGCAGGGGGGGGGGGAATTGACTAACAGTTGAATGGCAGTAAAGGAAGAAGATATAAATCTCTGGAAGACAGTTGGTCAAAGGTAGTGGAGTATAAACAAAAAATAAATTAGATCAGGCTTTATCAGAAGCTGGTCAGACTTTGATTCGTGTGCAGGGTTCCTCACGGAATCCAAAGCCCTCCTACACAACTTTTGCAAGAAGACAAGCCTGTAGTCACTCTATTTAAAAAGCTATTTCACTTGCAAGAAAATGTTAGTAATTAGAAGATGCAAAATATTGAATTTAAACTGATTTACAGTTTAATGCTAATGCCACTTCCCCACTGAAGAGACCTAATATGTCATTGAAGGCTTTCACGGCCGGAGTTCATGAGTTCTTGTAGATTTTCCAAGCTGTATGTCCATGGCCTTGGCATTGTAGGACCTGACGTTTTGCCAGCAGCTGTGACTGGCATCCTCAGAGGTATAACACAGAAAGATGGAGTACTCTCTGTGTCAATGTGAGAAGATCTTACAACAGCACTACAGATAAGATTAGAATCTCAACAGCCAATCCATATGCAAAAGAACCTCCACAGGAAAGCCCCTCCATTAGCATGTCACAACCTGGGAAACTCCTACAAGATAATGACTCGGCCCTACCCCACCTTCCTGAGTAGATATAAATTAGCTGCCTACCGTTTTTTTCTTCTTCTCACATTGACACAGAGAGTACTCCATCTTTCTGTGTTATACCTCTGAGGATGCTGGTCACAGCTGCGGGTGAAACATCAGGTACTACAATACCAAGGCCATGGCCATTAGGGTTGCCAAATCTTCTTCCCCCCGCGGCGGGGGAGTGTCGCCGCGGTCCGGGAGTCGGCAACGTGGCTGCGTCACCTCTGGTGACGCAGCTTGGGGGGTGGGGTTTCCCCCGGGCCGGAATTCCCCTGCGGCGGAAATCGGGCCACGGAAGCGGGGGGTTCCCCGCCCCCCGGGCCGATTTGGCAACCCTAATGGCCATACAGCCCGGAAAATCTACAACAACCAAAGAGTTGAGTAAGCTTCTTAGTAGACTTGCTTAAGATGGCACTTTTAGCCCCTGTTATCAAAGAGGCAAATCAGGGTGCATGGAAACATTTGATGTCAACTGAAGTAAGTGCCTAATAGCTGGATGGTGACCTGACCCTCCAGTTCCACCACCCAAAGACGGCTGTACTTGGCAAAAATAAAGGTTTAAGCCATTATTTGTTTACATTGTTCTTTGTGCTACAATCTCTCCTCGGTCTATCAGAAATAAGTAATAAATCCCAACTTCCACATAAATCCCAGTTTGTCTGTTTCTAGCTTCCTCTCTGTCTCCCAACAACATCTTCCATGTACTGTAGTCTCTGCACTGGGGGCTGCAAGGGACAATGTTACACAACAAACTGGTCTATGAATTCAGACATCACAACAAAAGACAATTAGCCAGTGATGTGGGGCAAAATATTTTTACGCAGATGGGAAATTAGCTATATTTTTCTGTGGAAATGTTTCTGTCCCTCATAGGTAAATATAGTCTGTTTGTTTATATTTGTTAGGGCTGTTGGATTGTAATAAATTATGGGTTACAGTCCTTCCTGCTAGAGTTGCCGGCCTCCAGGTGGGGCCTCGAGTTCCTCCAGTATTACGACAGATCTTCACTTCCTCTGGAGAAAATGGCGACTTTGGAGGGTGTATCTATGGCTTTTTTTATTCCTGCTAAGCTTCTTCCCTTCCCCAGACTCTTCCAACCCAGCTCTGCCCTCAGATCTCCAGGAATTTCCCAATGCAGAGTTGGACTTTCTGCCCCTGTGGGTGTTAGGGAAGGAGCAAGGTGGTGGCAGTTATTAGAGGTTGAGTCTGGAATGAAACCTAATTGGCCTAGCTTCACTACTGTATATTGAAGCCTTCAAAAAGTAATTCTGAGGATGATAGCACATGTCAGTTCAGAACAGTCTTTGGACTATGAGATTCAAGGGTTTACTCAAAATGGAGGTTTGGTGAAAGGGGCTCTTCTGTATTTCAAAGAAAATAAAGCCACAAGACAAAAATACACAGCTAATGAAAGAAAACTGTTGAGAGCATTAACAATTTTCAGCCATTTGCAGGCGATCTTTGAAACTGGTGCTCCTTCCTCAGAGACTTCATTACTGAGGCCCAAGAATTTTTAAGAAGTTTATCAAAATTTATGCTTAAAAAAAAATCTTTATTGTGGTACTTTTGTAGTATGAAGAAAAGGATGCATAAGTCAGCATGTCAGAAGTAATCCCATAGCATGTTCTTGGGGCCAAATGAGATACAGCAACTTAGTGGATATAACACACAGGGGTGCCCTGGGTGTTACGTTCATCTTGGCCAGTGAGCTGTGATTTTGAAATGGCCTTAAAACACATTGTGAAGGCCCAAGTGATAGATTCCAAAAGCCAGATGTTCAAACACGGCAGTTAGAAAACGCCATGTTTGTCGTTGCCGACTAGTAACACAGAGCAGAACACTTGACAATTTAGATTCCTTGCTAAAAGCATTTATGGCCCCGGTCACACACAGAATTAGGTACGCGGAGGGGACAGATTAAGGGCAGATCAAAAGAGCGCAATCAGACGCCAACATCTGGCAAGGGTCATGCACCCGCCCCTAACCCGTCACATCTGGCCGAAAATGCGGATCAAAAAGGTACTAGGGAAAATGGAGTACCTACCAGAAGAGCCATAGCAATGGTAGGCATGGGATCGTGGATGCGCTGGCAGACCGTAGCATCCTGCAGCCATCCGCAACCTGCGCATGCGCACTAATGCGGGACAGCCATGTTGCCTCGCTGAGACTACGCTGTTGCCTCCCCAGTGTGATTGGGTGCCGATGGAGGGAGAACGGAGCCGCGGGGGAGTGTAAGATCGCGCTCCCGTGCTTCTTTTAGCTCTGCATCTAATATGCCTCCCTTCCTTGACGGATTTTCCCACTCATGTGACCAGGACCTGAACGTGCCTTACAGCCAGGGCATACACATTATCACTCTGCCCAAATGTGAATTTTACAAAAATCTGAGAACATCAGTTCTCCTTGTTTAAAGTTTCTAATATTTATTGGTGGGAAAATAAAATGGGGAACCTGTTAGAAACCATATAACGAGGACTCCCAACAGTCACAGGGTCATATTTCATCTTCTCCATGCCCCCATCACTAGCAGAAACAAAAGGAAACCTTCAGAATAAGCAAATATAAGCTGGTTTGCATGAATCGGACATTGAGGCAGTCTGGGTTTATTTTTAATGAGTAGACCTTGTTTAGAGCAATCTAATCTGTAAAATACCGATTAGCTGCAATATTGAATCACAAAACGTTTCCCTGCTTTCTTCTCTCCTTCCCACCCAACCAACTACTCCCATCCTATCTTCAGTTATATTTATTACTTATTTATTTATTTTACTTCATGCAGTAGATTAGGCTGAGTGTGAGTGGCCCAAAGTCACCCAGTGAGCACCATGACAAAGTGGGAATTTGAATCTGAGTTTCCCAGATCTGAATCTGAAACTCTAACCACTGCACCACACTGGAACCACACTGGTGTTGGCTGTTGAATAGTAGCAAGGAGCCAGGCCTGGGTGAGTCATGCAACTCAACTGGTAGCGAGTAGCCTGCTGGTTGCTGCCAGGCTTCGCCCCTATCATGCACCCTGTCCAGTTCCCTCCTCAGAGGCTAGATTTTCCCTCAATCTCTTTGTCCCTTTACTGACTAAGCAGCCCTGGTAACGTATTTCCTTCTCCCCTGAAGAAACCTTGTCTGTCCCACCCTGTCAGTGAGATATATTTTGGCTATTTACTCAGCCCACGAACCTGACGGAAGGGATAGGATCACCCTTTAACTTAAACCCTTGAAAAAGTCACTTGAGATGCTTTAAAATTCAAAAATAACAAAAAGTTTTATTTAATATTGAGGGGAAAGGTCAGGTGAAATCAGGGGTTGAAATCGCTGAGGTCAAATTAGTACAAGCACAGATTTTTGTTCTTATATATCAGGCTAATGAGAGGTTCTTAAATTATTCAGTTATTTAGATCTTTATACTGAGAGGCTTTTGTTCCAGTGTTTTCCCAAACACTCTGATAAACTTTATTTGTATACTCACTAACTCTTTTGGTGCCTAGATGGCAGGTACGCTCTACCCAACCCCCCTTCTCCTGGAACACCAGTACTCTTCCTGAGTTGTTAACTGACTTTTATGGTCTCAGGAGGTGGTGGATGCTCCTTCGCTGGACATTTTGAAGCGGAGGCTGGACGACCATCTTTCGGGTATGTTGTAGGGCCTGGGCTTTTTTTGTAGAAAAAGCCCAGCAGGAGCTCATTAGCATAATAGGCCACACCCAACAGCAGAAACTCATTACTATATTAGGAAAAACCCCTGACAGTGCAGCTCATTAGCATATTAGGCCACACCCCCGTGCCTTCCCTTGGCTTGCCTGGGTGCCCCGCAGCTGTGGGGTTCCCGGGCAAGCCCCCCCTTGAAGGGAAGGCAGTTTAAACTGCCTTCACTTGGCTTGCTTGAGCACCCCCTGGCTGCGGGGAGCCCGGGCAAGATGGCCCTTAGACAGGCCAGGGAAGGAGTTGGAGTTGCCGGGAGGAGTCACTCTCCAGGCCTTCCCTCTGTAGCCACGCACACAGAGGTTTTGGCTGTAGTGGGCATGGCCAACTCTGAAGCCAGCCGGAACGCCGTTCCTGTGCATTCCTGCCCAAAAATAGCCCTGTGTAGGGCTATCTTTCGGCTATGCTCCTGCAGACCAGATGACCTGCAAGGTCCCTTACAACTCTAACATTCTATGATTCTATAGGCAGTTTCTAATCACACTAGACCAGGGATTTCTGTACTCCTCAGAGATAACTGTCCCTGTTTGACTGGGTAGGAAATCTTCTTCTCTCTCTAGAAGATCTATCCCCTTTCATTTTGTCCTGAATGGGAGTCTTCTTTACTACCCAGACTTCCTTGCCAAACTTTCCCCCAGTTCTCCTGTCTGTGTTCAAACTGCTCTCAGCTAATGATGAATTCAGATGGTGTTCAGTCAAGGTAGAAATCTGACTCTGTCAACACTAAACCCTTTTTCTGTCAGAGCTATTTTCAGATGGTCTCAGTGCATGTCTCTTCTCAGTTAATGCAGGAATCTGGCTGACTCTCCTCAACACCCAGCTCTCTCAAGACTTTTTCTGCTCAGCTGATGCCAACCAATCAGATTGCCTGGAGTAGCCTGTCACTCAAGGCTCTCTGCTTTTGTGAAGAATTAACCCTTCACAGTCAAAGTGCTGGTACAGCACTTCTAAACCTCTTAAAAAGTGCAGTCTGTCACAGCCCTGATGAGGCCTCTCTTAAATGCCAAACCAGGAAATGCCTTGCCTGCTCCCCCTGCCTTTTACTGACAGAAACTGAGTCTTGAAGGTTGGTGTACTGATGTGGTTGCCTAGCAAGGGACTAGAAAAATCTGTCTTGTCTCTTCATGGCTCCAGTCTCTGGATTTAAGTATCCACAGATTTGGCCACATTGAGAATTAGATATATTGATGATGAAAATGGAACAGAATGTTGTTCATTGTTGCAGTATCTTAATGGGAACATCAGAGGCCAGGCCTCCTATTTACCCACTCAGGTCAGGGAATTATCAGCCTCCAGCCCAATTTCCTGCTTCCAAGCAGAAGAAAAAAATGGCCTCCACATAGTGATGATCTAGGAATTAGAGGCAGCATACGGTGTCACCTGAAAGTGACATCACATCCTCCCCAAATGCTGCCCTTCCCAGCACAATCCCCAAAATCTCCCAGCATTTGCTGAGGCAGTGCTAGAGTTGCCAGGTCCCACCGGGGGGCGGGGAAACCCCCGCCCGAGAGGCCCGTTTCCAGCCTGTCTGGATCGGGCCGCTGGGGAGAACCCCACCCCCCAAAGTGTGAGACATGCCCAGCGTGAATATGTCACCCAAAGGTGACGTCATCGCACCGGGCACGTTGTGGGGGGGACGCACTATCATTTGAGGGAATACTCTATGGTTTCCCCTCAAATTATTGTGGCCCCGCCCCCAACATGCCCGATGCGATGACATCACGTCCGGGTGATGCCATCGTAGCATGCGCGCAAAGCGCGCGCACCAGAAGACTCCCGGGGAGGTTCGGGACTCCCCCCACTTTTTCGTAAGTACGACTTGGCAACCCTAGGCAGTGCTGGGATCCTTATCAGAGAGCCAGGCATTCGGGTTCCATTGTGGCAGTCATGCAGCTTCCTGTGCTCTGATTGGTTTCTGAGAGCTGTCACTCTGTGAAACTGGGCCTTGACCAGTCAACAGAATTGCATGAAACATAAAGGTGCTGCTTATGCTGTTCATTTGGATTCGCGGGGCGAAAAGGGAGAGCCAAAGGATGGAGTCATTTCTTGGACAAAACGAAGCATTGATTTTTATTACTGAGATCGGGCTTGTAATATGAAATGAAAATCTAATTTTATTTTTTATAGCGCATAAACGGCTTTTCCAAGACTTAGCCATTCCCAAGTGCCTGTGACTTTATAGAGCTTTTATCTAATAAAAGAAAGCCCAAGTCGTGCTAATTTAATATTTGTGGTAGTACAACAGCTTGGCACCTGAGGCTTGTCCTAACACTGGGGCAACACTGCAAATTGAAAAAACACTCCGTTGTTGTTGTTGTTGTTGTTGAATTATTCAGCACTTGCAGCCAACCTTGCCTGTGTCCCTGTAGGGACAAGCGTTTGGGTTAAGGATCAGTAATATGGAGAAGGCCGGGGCGCCAGCCTGATTCATTCAGCCCTTTCCAGCAGTCTGCCGCAGGGTCGTCTTCAAGAATGATTCTGCAGAATTGGCAGGGACATTCTTCATTACCTAAGCAATAACATGCAAAAACTGAGTTAGAGAACTGGCGAAAGGGGCGGGGGGGGGCTTCCTTGAGGGAATGACTACCGATTCCTATTCCGTTGGAAAGCTTGTTTTCTCTCGATTCATTGAGACGGGGCTTGTTGTTTGTGTCTTTTTACAGGCAAATGCAAACGGTGATGAATCAGCCTCAAATGGAAAGTCTCATCTATTAAGGTCCCCACATGAACACATTCATGTGGATTTAAGGTTTCTAATTAAACCTAGCTACGAAATGGCTTGGGAGGGAAGGCAGCATGGTATAGGCCGGTCTCTGAACGTAAGCAGGGCCAGCACTGGGATAGGAGACTACCAAGGAAGACTCTGCAGAGGAAGGCGATGCCAAACCACCTCTGCTTCTCACTTGCCTCGAAAGCCCCTTGCTGGGGTGGCCATAAGTCAGCCATGACTTGACAGCACTTTACACACACACACAAAACCAGCTTGCAAGTCATAAAACGAAATATACTGTTTAGGAAAGCTGGGATGTTTCCTTCTTCTTCTTTCCACTGCCTTGGTTCCTTATCTGACATGTTTTTATCCAATCCTCCTCTGAGGAGCTCATGGTGGTTTGTAAGGTTTTCTTGTCTTCCACAATACCCTCACAACAACCCTGTGATGTGGCAAAAAAAACCAGGATTTTTGTGACACCTTAAAGATTAACATATTTTTTTATGCTGGCTGAAGCGTTCGTGGATTTGAATGCTAAAGTAAGCCTGCTTAGTCTTTAAAGTGCCACAAGAATAATGTTAATTCTTTTTTACTGCAACAGAATAATGAAACCACTCCTCTGGAACAACCGAGACTGAGCTGGAAGAGAGTAGATGGCACAACACGATGAGGACTTTAGGCCTGACTGGGGATTTGAATCCGGGTGTTTATCAGACCTCCAGAGTTGTCCTGTGCAGAGTTATTCCAGTCGAAATCTAAACCCCGCAGAGGATTGCACAGCTAGGCTAATGCTATAACCATTAGACCACACTGCTTCTCCCAGCAAGAAGTGGATCCCATCTTAATGTAAGCATTCTGCCATTGACTGGTGGTGGAAAGTGCCATCAAGTTGCAGCCGACTTCTGATGACCCTGTAGGGGTTTCACAGCAAAATCTGGCAGAGGTGGTTTGCCATTGCCTGCCTCCGCATGGCAACCCTGGGCTTCCTTGATGGTCTGCCATCCAAGTACTAACCAAGGCTGACTTTGCTTAGCTTCCAAGACTTAACAAGATCTAGCCTGGGCAATCAATCTCAGGGCACTTTACTTACTAGTCAAAGGGTATTACAGAAAACAGTGTTTACTCTGATCTCTAACCTCTCATAGGGTTGCCAGGTCCCCCTGGGTCACGGTTGGGGGATGGGGGGTAGAGTTAACCAGATCTGGGTTGGAAAACCCTGGAAATTTGGGGATGGAGCTGGGGGAGGACAGGGACCTCAGTGGGGTACAATGCCACAGAGTCCACACTCCAAAACGTCTATCTTCTCCAGGGGAACTGATCTCTCTGGTCTGGAGATGAGCTATAATTTTGTTTTATTTATTTATTTTATTGTAGTTACATCCCACCCTCCCCACATAGCAGGTTTCAGACATCAGGCCATCTGGCCATCATCCCTGGGAAAGGGAGGTATCTTCAGAAGAGTTACATGAGATGCATTGCCCTGCAATAAAGCCATTCTCCTCTGGAATTTCCCCAAACAACATGGCAAACGAGGTATTGATTTTGACATTCTGCCCCCCCAAAGCCCTCACACACACCCCGGCTTGAGGGGGTGCCATTTATGAAAAGTGCACACTAATCTGGAGGCATTAACATGGTTCTCGTGCACCCATTCATTATGGCTGGGATCAAAGTCCTTCCACTTGATGAGATAGTATAAGTGGCCCCGTTTCATTTTAGAATCGAGAATGTCTTCCACCTCTTGGTGTGGTTCCCCACCCATGACCAGGGGAGGGGGAGCTGCAGGACATAGTCTCCAAGTCGATGGTCCTGGATCCTTCAGTAGACTAAAATGGAAAACAGGATGGATGTGACGCAAATTCTTAGGCAGTTCAGCCTCAACAGTCACTTTATTAATTAGATGCACTACTTTGAATGGCCCCAGATACTTCCATCCCAGCTTCTTCCTGGGCCATAGGCCTTTGAGGTTTTTTGTGGAAATATACACCAAATCTCCAGCCTTCAAATCCCATTCCAGGCCCCTCCCTTTGTCAGCTTGCCGCTTGTAATCTTCTTTGGCTTTGGCCAGGGTTTCCTGGAGGATCGACCACCCATGAGTCACTTTGGACCACCACGTTTGGGCGCCTCCTGGATCAACTTCCTGTGGGCTCAGAGGGGACTTCCCCTGGACCACCCTTCATACCTGGGCATCACCTTGAAGGGGGAAATGCCAGTAGAGCTCTTCAGTGAATTGTTGTAGCTATATTCGGCAAAAGGAAGCAGGTCAACCCAATCATTCTGCTGGTAGTTTATGAAACATCTTAGGAACTGCTCTAACACTTGATTGGTCCGTTCTGTTTACCCATCCATCTCGGGATGGTAGGCGCTACTGAGTCCCCGCTCAATCCCCAAAAGTTTTAACAGTTCCTTCCAAAACCCCACCACAAACTGGGGGCCCCAGTCAGATATTATCTTGCCTAAGACTGCAGGGAATACCTGCCATTCAGAGGAAACGATACAGGACCAGGCAGACCAGTGGTCTGATCCAGTATCAGGCTGATGTATGTGTTCATTGTGGCCCCTTCCGTGGTCCCAAGGAATGCCCAACAATCAACATTTTATGTAGCATTGAATGTTGTTCCAGAGGGTTTCTGGGGGAGCGTGTGTGATAAGAATGGAGAGCTGGAAAACGTCATGTGCATGCATCAGATGGAGATCCCCAAAACATTTGTTTCTTCTAAAAAGCAGGCTTGTGGCACCATGATTCAGATTGGGACTGCAGCTTGAAGTAGGAAAGGGTTCTTTCCTTGTCCATCCGTGCTGTTTTCCAGATCTGAAATAGCACAGAGCTTGCTGTTTGCTCCCATGATCGAGGATTGTCTATTTATCCCCAGCAGAGCACAGAGCAGCTCCAAGGGGTCGGGAAAATGGCATGCTGGGAAGGCTTAAATGCTCCTCCCCCTACACGGCAGTGATCAGAATCCTGGTCAGGCATGCGTGCTTTTTAAAAGCCACACCAATTACGAGCTCATTCATGGAATTCACAGTATCATGTCTGTTACGGCCCACCCATTTTGCCCATGTGATGTGGCAGTTTAAGTGCTAGAGTAGAATTTAGGAAACCCAGGTTGAAATCTCCAGTCTACCGCAAAGCTTGCTTGGGTGACTTTGGGCCATTGCTCACTCTTAGTCTAACCCTCCCTCATGGGATAGTTGTGAGGATAAACGGAGAAGAAGAGAATGAGTGTGCTGCCCTGAGCATCTTGGTGGATGGATAAAATGTATTCAATAAAATAAATAAAATTAATGTACTAAATAATGCAGCTGAGCTATTTATCAAAGACTATTTGCATGTGAGCAGTTGCTACCGGGAAAATCTTTATTGAAATACTAGACACTATCTTAAAAGACAGAGGGGGCTTCACAAGTATTTGCTCCTGTTTACCATGTTTTTACCTCTGATTATGGCAAATGGAATGTGAACATGGGAAATCACTCCCCCCACCACCACATGCTTGTTCCTAGAATGTGATTTGCAGGTGCTTTCCCCCCCTGTTCCCGTGATGAAGTGGCTTACGCATGATGCTCAGTCATGAAGGGATACACATATGGATTTGCATGTGAGAAAGAGCCAACATAGATCAAATGTCACAAAGAGAATTTTTCATATCACCTCCCAATGCTTTTGAATGCAGTCTGCTCACATAGCTGTAAATCTTACAGTGTTGAGGAAGTTTTCTACATGAAGTTGCTCAAAGATGCACATCAGTTGCCTATGTCCACTTTTGCACAAAGAGGCCTTTATGGCTTTACCTACATTAGGAGATAACTGAGCTTAGTATTATAAATATTTTGGTGATTTTATTAATCACCAGACCTGGGAACCCTAACAGAGCCCAGGGGGTGGGGGCATAGGGGCAGCCATTGGTGATGATGCGATATTGTTTTTTTTTTTGAAATACCCAAAAGTGAAGCCATACTTTTCTAGGAATCACTGGAAACTCTGTGGTAAACTCTCTGCCAGGGGACTTGCAATTCTACTATACCCTGTTAGTATGTCATCATGGTTTGCATCCAGACCATGCACAGTGAAATTTATTTAACATGTCCCTCATCCTTTTAAAATTGGGCCTCAGTCAACTGAAACATGGGCCTCCTTCAACAATTTACTCTTTAGAAGCCACATTTTCAAGTAGGCGCATTTGAAATGATTCCAAATTTCTGTTTCATATGGAATCTCTTCAGGACTTTGTCTTTAGTATGTGCTGCATTTAGACTGTAAAGTCTGAAGGACTGGCTTTCTTTTGTTATTGAAGTACAGTCCATTTATCTCCTCCCTCTGCCAAGGTGACAATTGCTTCTAGCTATGATTTCTACACTCTATAGATTTCTATTAGTCCCTGTGCTCTAAAACGGATAAGGATCTGCCTAATAAAATCAGAGGGGAGGAGAACGAGGCACCTGGAAATATTGCTTTCCAAGCTGGTTTTGGTCTTGGAAATCACTAAGGACTAGATCTGGCGCTGAAGGATAGATACCCCTTCCATTAGATTATTCTGCACAATCTTCATGAGGATTTCAGCAAAACTAGTCTTTAGTGTTCTGGTAAAATGCAACACAGTGCCTTCCGTTGGAACAGAGGCTTAAAACAATCACTTTGGTTAAAGTAATCTGGCGGCACTTGAATGCGTAAAGAAATACATTTCAATGCATTTTTGTTATCCTTTATTGCTATTCGGGTAATGTGGATGCATTTCAGATAATTCACTCTGAAGGCTTACAAAGCTTTTCCATTTCTGATACCCTCCTTTGAAGATCTCAGGAGAAAGATGATTGACATTTTGGAGGACAGATGAAGGGAAATTAATGGGTGCTGCACTTTAGGATGGTTTCACATCCTCAGTGCAAAGAGCCAAAAAAGGACATGCGGGCCAGCTGGGCCTCTTCACCTGGATTCTGAAGAAGGAGGCCATACATCTCTCCTGTGGGAAGTCATGACTGGGTTGTTTGAATAGCTCCCTATGGAGAAGGCATGAGATGTAAGCAGGGGTCATTTCATAAAAAAAGAGGTGCAGGAGCTCATTTGCATAGCTCATTTGCATATGCCACATCCCCTTGCAAATTTATTATTATTTATTTATTTATTTGATTTTTATCCCGCCCTCCCGCCGAAGCGGCTCAGGGCGGCGTACAACAACATACAGTAAAACAACTCATCTAAAACAATCAATACAAACATTAAAAACATACTTTACATTCAATAAAACTTATTCAGAATGGCGACTATAAAGTGCTGCATGCTCAGTCCAAGTCGTCAAACGCTTGGCGGAATAATTCTGTCTTAACAGGGCAGGCATGCAAGCATGCCTGGGTTCCCTGCCTGATCTTTTCCATGTGAGGAAGGGAAAGAAAGGCATTTAAATCCCCCCTTCCCTGAGTTTCTCCGCAAAAGCAGAGAGGCTCAGGGAAAGGGGGGCATGTCTGCCCGCCTCCCCTTCCCTTCTCCAGCCAGCCTGCTGTGGCGGGCTGGCAGGAGAAGGGGAGGTGAGGGCAGGGAGGCAGACATGCCTGCATTCCCTGCCTGATCTAGGCGACTGCGGGGCACCTAGAAAAGACTGGGCAGGGAACCCAGGCATGTTTAGAATGCCTTTCTCTCCTTTCTCCATCTGGGGAAGGGAAAGAAAGACATTTAAATCCCCCCCAAGCACCGGGGGGGCTCTGCAGGCCTTCCCTGGCCCATCCGCCTGTGCAGGTGGGCCAGGAATGGCGTGGGGGGGGCACCCCGGTCTCCTTACTGCCGGAGCACCGCTCCACCGTGCTTCGGCAAGAAATGACCCCTGGATGTAAGTCTTTCTGGAAAATGGCTCACTTGCTCTTTGTACTTGAACACACACACACAAAGCTGCCTTATACTGAATCAGACCCTTGGTCCATCATGGTCAATATTGTCTACTCAGACTGGTAGTGGGGTCTCGGGGGAGGTCTTTCACATCACCTACTATCCAATTTTTTAAAAGCTGGAGACACCAGGGATTGAACCTGGGACCACCTGCATGCCAAGCAGAGGCCACTACATTCTTATTGGATGCTGCATTGTCAGGGTAACTTCTGCATTCACAGTGATGATAACAGGGACTCCTGGTTGTGTGGATGGAGCATTAGTTGTCTGGGATACAAGGGAAGGTGTGTTTTTGTTAATGTGATAGGACTTTTACCAAAGCGCATCAGAACCTTCCACGGGAATGTGCTGCAAGTCACTGCTGATGCCATAAACTTTTTTCCTCTTGCGACTGTGATTCAAGGGAATTCTCAGAACAGGGATTTATACGTCTGTGATCAGCTGAAAGGAAAATGCACTGCTATGTAAAGTGACATCAGAAAGCAAGTTTCTTTTCAGCTTCCAAAATAGAAAGCTACAGCCACATATTGCCATGGATACAGTAGAAGTTACAACACTGGGGGAAATAGTCATTAAAGCGCCTCCAGGTAATAAGCCCCAGTGTGACCTCCTTCTTCAGAATCCCGGTGAATATGTCCAGCCTGGTCCATGAGTTCTTTTTGCTCTTTGGAAGTTTGGGGTTTTGTGAGGAAGACTGTATGAATGCAGAAAGGCTGAGTTCTGAAGGAAACAGATCTCTCCTTTCCACTCTGTGCTCACGGCTCTAATGCAGTTTGAGCATCTCCCCAAAGACTGTGATTTCCCCTTATTCAGGGGTCGTTTCGTAGAAAAAGAGCTAGGGGGCTCATTAGCTATACGCATTAGCATATGCCACACACCCTGATATCACCGGAAGTGTGTCATAAGGCCACACCCCCTGACATCACCAGAAGTGTGTCATGCCACACACCCCGCCCCCAGCGGTCCCGGCCGCCGCCGGCCTTGCAGCTCCACTGCCGAGCCCCATGAGGGGCCCGGGGGTGGACCTGCAAGGCCGGCGGGAGTGCAAGGAAGCCCCGCGAAGGCCCTCCCTGGCCCCAGGCAGGCAGGGGTGGGGAGAGGCAGGGAGGAAGCAACTTACCCTCCCTCTTCTCCTGCCTCCTCCTGGCTGAATGAGGGCCGGAAGCAGGGCGGCCAGAAGCAGGGGGCGGGGCTTCGTCATGTGCCCCGCCCCCTGCACCTCACCCGGGGGAACTGCGATCCCCCGCGATCCCCCCCGAAATGACCTCTGCCCTTATTTAAGGCAGCACCATCTTTTTTGGGATCATGTCACCCCTATGATGGACGAGCTACATTGGGTGACCATCTGTTTCTGGGCACACAATTCAAAGAGCTGGTTCTGACCTTTAAGATCCTAACAGCTTGGCACTGGGCTCCTTGAAGGGCCAACTTCTGCCATCCCGTCCAGCCCACCAAGATAAGATCTTGTTCCCAAGCCCTGCCCTCTCCAGCCCTGCTTGCAGAGGTGAGGCAGGTGGTGACCAGAGAAAGAACTTTTTCCACGGCAGCACTTTGCTTCGCCCCCTTAAGGGATGACTTTGCAAGGGTGGGAGGAGGAAAGGAGAACTCAGCACAGGGATGCCACTGCTTTTGACGATGGGCATATTATCGTTCCATCCTGAAGTGAAACCCAGTGGGAAGAACTGAAGATGACTCTGCAAATGGGGCCCGCAGTGTGATGGGTCAGTGCCATCTTTGATCGGTGGATGAAAAACCTAACGAAACTGACATTTGAAGGAGGATCGCTCAAAGAAGTGGAATTCACATTCAAAGAGCCAGAGGTGCTAGAAATCTCAATGCACGGTTCTCATGATGTGCCCTGGTTTCTGAATTTTTCCCCAAAAGGTTTCTGTTAGGCATCTGTTCTCTTAACAGTTGTGTTTTCCTCCAGCATGGGAAGTGTTCCGCTGACACAAGCTGAATGAGCAGAAGTCTTATGCTAGGAGAAATCGCTGCCATTTCTGGAATTAGAGTCACACAATTCCATCCCCTAGTTTCTCTTTCCTATTTATGTTAAGAAATTGTTGTGCGGCTTTCAGTGGCTGTAACTCCCTTCTTGCAAAAAAAAAAAGGAGTATTGCGCATTCTCCAGGCTCAGTATTTGCCCCCAATAGTCATCGATTTAATACAAAATAAAGTCGAGATGGGGGAAGGCTTGGCACAAGCAATTGCAGTGTCATGGGTGCCTCTTTAGCATACTATTTCTTACCCCCCCCCCATATGCAAATCTAACCTTTCTACTATTTGAGCCCAAGAAGCCCAAAGACAGGATTTCAGTAGGAAATGTTTACTAGAGACTTTCTCCCTTATAATCTATTGATTTTAATATCCTTACCACTCCTGCTGAATGTCCATTTCCCCCTGAAGACTGGCACTGCAAACTTGAATACATTTCCTTTTTATTTATACCGTTTGAAATAAGCACCGAGAAATGAATTAAAGTTCTTTTTCTCTGATTCTCTAACACGGCAGTCCAAAATTTGATTATTTGTTTCCTGTATGAATAACAGTTGGCAATTTAATGTGTCAGTCAAGAAGAGCAATACCTTGTTTATGACGCCGTGCGGCTTCCATGGGAGGGAAATTTGCCTTTCTAACATATTGATGTAGCATTGCCTTGAAAACAGCAAGTTGCTACGGTTGCCAGCTCTGAGTTGGGAAATTTGTGGAGATTTGGGGGGGTGGAGCCAAGAGAAGGCAGGTTTTAAGGGAGGGAGGGAGGGAGGGAGGGAGGGAGGGAGAGATCTGAGCATGGGATAACGCCATCAAGGCTCCCTTCCGAAATAGCCATTTTCTCCAGGGGGACTGAACTTTGTTGTCCGGAGATCAGTCGTAATGCCAGGAGATCTCCAGGCCCTCACCTGAAGGCCGGCAAGCCAACCCGTTGCTTCATTCTCTCTGGCATGGCGGAGCGTGCTCTAAGCCACCAGATTGTGCATTTTACATAAGTTGGTTATTTTCTTTTAAGCAACAGATAACTTATTTAAATTGCTATTGTTCTGGTATTAGGCACCGTATTTTATCACCAGTTTTGGATAGTGTGTCAGTAGGGTTGCCAAGTCCATCTTCCACTTAAAAGAGCTGGTGTTTCCCTTTTAAGCGCAGGAGCCGGCGTTTCCCCTTTAAGAGCAGCCGCGTTTCCCTTTTAAGTGCACGAAGCTGGCATTTCCCTGCAAGCCTGATCTCAAGCGGAGATCGGGCTTGGGAGGAAACACGGGTTCCACACACTTAAAGGGAGAGAGGGGGGTGGCTGTGGGTGTTGGGGGTGGGTAGAACCCCCCCCAAAAGAACAGGGGACCCCTGGCAAACCAGGGGGTTTGGCAACCCTATGTGTCAGATTTTTCCAGGCCGAACAAACGACTATTTCTGTTAAATAGTTCTGAGGAAAACATCTTTGAAATTGTGGCAACGTCTCTACTGGCTGCTGCTTCTATACATAGGAAAACTGTGTAAGTGCTCGATAATAGGGTAACTTTCAACGGCAATTGTATTTTATTCAGAATTTGAACTTTTATTTCTCAGATATTATGTTTTTTTACTTCTGTGAAATGCCATTAAAGGAATTGTTTGTGTGTAACACTAACTTATTTAAATGTACAGAGAAACAGTGTAGCGTTTGCGCGCTGGACTAAGAATGGAATCCCCACTTGCTCATGAAACTCAGTGAGAGGTCTTGGTCCCATCACTGCCTTTCTGGCTAAGCTGTGACTTTCTGTTGTTAGAATAAATGGAGTGGGGAGGGAGGGACATATATACTGCCCTGTCTTCTTTGGATGAACGATAGAGTAAATATCTAAAAATGATATAGCACATGAGCTACCATATATTTAATTGGCTACTAGTTCTAGTTTGGATCCATTAGGTTGTATCCAAAGTTTCCATCCCACCAACAGTGGAGACTTCTCAGTGGAATACACTTCTTCCACTGTAGGAAGGCTTTGTGCACCATAGCAGAATGGAACCTTTGGATACAGTCCAAGGTTGAGACACAGGTTGAGCTATCAACATGGATCCTACCACCCCACCGAGCCATTTGAAACCTTCCTCCAGCCTAGAGTCTTCCTCCAGAGTCGGTGGTTACTTCATGAATGATCTGAAATGTCTCCTTTTGCTTTCTCAGCCAAATTATGCCACCAGCTATGCATAAGTTATGGCTTGTGTTAGGGATAAAACAGATCTCAAAATTTTGAAGCCATGGGGAAAAAACAAAGTTGTTTGGTGGAGGGAAATGGAGATTTTTTTTGGGGGGGGGAGATGCAAATATACAAATAAATCCCTGCTGGGGGCCGATTCAGCTCCTCAAAATGGCTTGGGGGGAGATAGGAGCCCATCTCCCCACCACCCTCTTTCAGTTCCAAGTGGAAAAGGGCTCCCTCTGATCTCTAAAACAACATTCCCTGCAAGGAACATGGGTTGGGTCAGGGAAACCCAGATACCACTCACCAGAGAATATGCTTTAACTACTGCACTAAAGCAGTTTACCAGATGAGAGTCATGTGAACATCTGAAGCAAAGGGTCAAGGGCACCTCCTGGTCTGGGCTATGTGTTTCTGTGTTCCTAGGGTCGCAATCTCCAGGTTGGGAATTTCCTGGAATTTTGGAGTTGGAGCCTTGGGAGGGCAGAGTTTGGGGAAGGGGGGGAATTCAGTGGGGTATGATGCCACTCTCCAAAGCTGCCATTACCTCCATGGGGTTTTCTCATAGACCCAGCGCTAAAACTCTTTGTTAGTAAAATAATTTCTCAATTATTGTATGGCATCGAGATATGGGGATGGAAAGCTCATTTACTCCTTGGGTTAGAAATAATTCAAAACCTATTTATGAGATGCATCCTGGCACTTCCAAATGTACACCAGCTGCCCTGTTATGAGCCAAACTGGGACTTCCATCAGTGAGGGTGCGAGTTCATTTGATGATTCTAAAATCTTGGGGGGAAATCCAACTAAAAAGTCCAGATGCATTCAGTAAACTTAGTTACTGTCTACTGAATGACAAAGACAATGCCTGCCCTGCATTTCTTAATTATATCATCACCAGATATACTATTCCAGATTACCTGCTTCAACATACAGGGAACAGTATTAACCTAAGTGAATGGATGTTTAGAGAGGATGCGCTAAAAGATGCCACATTAATTGCCCAATCGAGGTTCGCTCTGTGGTTTAAAATAATCAAAAAGGACCACTCAAGAGCCTCTTATTTGAACAACATAAACTCATATAATCTCAGGAGATCCCTTCCTTCAGTGCATTTTCGAGCGATGCCTTCGGAAGAAGAAGAAGAAGAGAAGAGATTGGATTTATACCCCGCCCTTCACTACCCAAGAGAGTCTCAGAGCAGCTTTCAAACTCCTTTTCCTTCCCCTCCCCACAATAGACACCCTGTGAGGTAGGTGGGGCAGAGAGAGCTCTGACAGAAACTGCTCTTTTGCAAGAACAGCTGCGCCAGAACTATGGCTTGCCCAAGGTCATCCAGCAGGTGCAAGTGGAGGAGTGGGGAATCAAACCCGGTTCTCCCAGATTAGAGTCCACGCACTTAACCACTACACCAAACTGGCTCTAGCTAGCTGGTCGCTATAAAATAACTCCAGCAGACCAACATATCTGTATATGTGGGCAGTCAGTGGAAGACCTTCCCCACTACATTCTGGCCTGTCCCTTATATGTAGAACCCAGGGCCAGTTTCTTTGCAAAGATATTGACAACCCTATACCCCCTGTCTGATTATGAAAAGATGGCCTGTTTGCTCTCAAATGGGAACCCCTTCATTTCTTCAAGATTGGCTCTCTTTGCCTTGGCAGCTAGAAAAATCAGAGCAAAGAAATCAAATAGTCCATTGCAACCAAGTGAGTGAATTTAAAAGGTCTCATCAGCTTTAAAGACCAGAGGTCGAAATAAGTTTAGCAGGTGTTTTATGCATTTTAAAAGAGGTTGAAATATTCTATCATATGTTAATGTATAAACTTTCTGAGAGTGTTTTGATATTTTGAAGGCTTATGGCCATATACAATAAAACGATACCTACCTAACATTACCTCCAGGGGGAACTGATCTATGTCATCTGGAGATTAGTTGTAATTCCGGGAGATCTCCCATCAACACCTTGAGGTTGGCAACCTCTAATACTTTAACAAGTCCATGTATTTCCTTGACGGTGAGCTCTAATTTCCTTTTTCTTTTCTTTTTTTCAGTAACCGTTCAACTTATTTTTACTAAGTTCTTGTGGAATGGATTTACCGTTCTTGAAAGTCCCTGGCCAGTCTTTTGAGTTCATCAAAAACCGGAGTCCCTTATCCTCTCAATCTCATGCCAACTGGTTGTTTTGCCTCAATTTGCTCTCTGCTCTCCCATGCGTTGGAACGTGCTGCCAACTGGAGACAAGAAAACTCCGGCCAGGGCCGTTTCTAAAGCCAATGCTAAAAAGTTGTTTGTTCTCTTTAACATTTTAAAGAACTATCCTTCCAGGAGCCGCGTGTGCCTCCAAGCTAATTAACTTCTAATGAGTATGAAACACCCTGGGATGTTTACATGAAGGGTAGTGCAGAAACAAAAATGGACCAGATTGTAGGACTGGGAGTGATTAAAAATTATGATTTTATCATTTTTTTTTTTTTAAACCCCAAGGTATTACTGAAACAGTTTTGCAATATTTTGTTTTAAGTGAAGCTGATCCGATCAACCATGTGTGCTCCATTCTATTGAATTTAATCACCCCACACTCACACACCTTTCCTGTAAGTCACTTTTCCTTAGACAGGCTGAGTGGATTGGTGTCCCTTGGGGTCTGTGACCATCCTATTTGGGATAGGGAAGGAAGTTTCCCCCAAGCCAGGGCTTCTTTTGCTTGTAATGTGTGGCTTGGATCTGTTGGTTAAGCCATCTGGAGCTCCCTTGCTTTCTATTTATGTCACACAGTAGTTTGATTGTATATCTTGTGTCCCCGCCACCCTTACTTTTCAACATCTCTGTAAAGCCGCTAGGAGAAGTCATCCAGAGATTCGGGCTGGGTTGTGTCACCAATATACAGATGTCAGTCAGCAGATTCTAGGGAGGCTGTGGAAACCATGAACGGGTACCTGGAGGCAATTTCAGAGTGAATGGGAGCTAGCAATTTAATTGTGACAAAACAGAGATGCCACTGGTGGGGGGGAAGGTTTGACTCAGGAATGTTCTGGATGGGCTTGCACTCTCCCTAAAGGAGCGGGTTCGTAGCTTGGGGGTGCGGCTGGAATCCAGACCTTCTGCTGGATAAGCAGGTGGCAGCAGTGGCCAGGATTGTTTGATCGGGAAAGATCTTGCCACTGTGGTGCAAGCCCTGATAACATCCAGATTAGATTACTGCAATGCACTGTGTGTGGGCCTGCCCTTGAGGAGTGCTCAGAAGCTACAGTTGATGTAGAATGCTGCCACCAGGGTATTGACTGGAGTGTCACAGAGACCGCATCTCTCCAGTCTTGTTCCATCTACACTGGCTCCTCTTCTGGGCCCAACTCAAGGTGCTGATCTTTTGACCTTTAGAGCTCTGCATAGTTTGAGGCCAGCATATTTTAAGAACCACCTTCTGCCTTATGGACATACCCCATCCCCCCGGTCATGTTTGGAGATCTTGCTTCCGGTGCCCCCACTGCTCGACAGGTGATAACCCAAGAAAGGGCCTTCTTAATCATGCTGCTGAAAATTTGGAACGCCCGTCCCAGGGAGAGTCCCCTGTCTCTGTCATTGTCTTCCACCAACAAGTGAAGACTTCTTTGTTTTGTTTTGCGTATGCTCAGTGAACTCTTATTTGCCCTCCTCCCTGGTTGCGTATGCGTGTGTGTTTCTTTGTCTGTGTGCTCTTAATTGTATTGTTAAATATTTATATACAGGGGTCTTTTCGCCCCAGTGATGCTACTCTAGGGATCACCAGAAACTCTGTGTTTTTACCATAGAGCTTCCAGCAATTCCTAGAACAGCACAGAGTTTCCCCATAGAGTTTGTGGTGATTGTTAGAGTGGCATGGCATCATTTCTAGGTTTCCCCTAATAGTGACATCATGCCGTGGTGCCAATGGTGATTATCCCCCCCCCCCGACTGACAGAATGATGGTGGGAAACAGGGATTGCTGGAGGGCAGGAGACCTGGCTACCATACCTTGATTGGCATGATTTTGTTGACTCAGATTGTTTCGTGGATATGCTCTTACTGGTATTTATTTTTACTCTTCTTGCCGTGTTTGATTTTATTGTTGTGAGCTGTGTCAAGTAGGTCTGGAGAGGTGGCATAGAACTTTCCTAAATAAATAAATAACTGGTGAAGAAGAAGAAGAAGAAGAAGAAGAAGAAGAAGAAGAAGAAGAAGAAGAAGAAGAAGAAGAAGAAGAGAGATTGGATTTATACCCCGCTCCTCACTACCCAAAGGTGTCTCAGAGCGGCTTACAAACTCCTTCCCCTTCCCCCACAACAGACACCCTGTGAGGTAGGTGGATTAAGGTCTCCAAAGCAGCAGGGAGGCACCACAGCTGTTATAGTAACAAAGGCCTACCATCTACGTAGGGTTGAGAGGCGGACATATGATGAAGAGAAACAGGGAAGAGAGACATATCAGTGAGGGGTCTCCCTGATAATTTCACCCAAGAGGGAGAAGAGGGGTAGGCTGCTTGCCAAAGGCCCTGTTTAGGCTGTCTTTCTATGCTTGCTGTTTGCATTTTAAAATCCTTGCACCAATCACAAAAACACAGAATTATCAGTTTGGGAACAAAGCCACCTAGTTTAACTGCATGAGAACAGTATTGCAATATATTACCTCAGCAGTCCTTGGACATCACTGTAAAGAAGGCCTGTTATTCCCATATTGTAAACTGGGAGCTGAGAGAGTCTGCCTCTAGATCAAGATGGGTAGCCGTGTTAGTCCACCTGTAGAAGCAGAAAAGAGCAAGAGTCCAGTAGCACCTTAAAGACTAACAAAATTTGTGGCAGGCTAGGAGCTTTCGTGAGTCACTGCTCACTTACCTGCTGTATCTGAAGCAGTGAGCAGTGACTCACGAAAGCTCCTAGCCTGCCACAAATTTTGTTAGTCTTTAAGGTGCTACTGGACTCTTGCTCTTTTCTGCTTCTACAGGCGGACTAACACGGCTACCCATCTTGATCTAGAGGCAGACTCTCTCAGCTCCCAGTCTGTAATATGGGAATAACAGGCCTTCTTTACAGAGATGTCCAAGGACTGCTGAGGTAATATATTGCAATACTGTTCTCATGCAGTTAAACTAGGTGGCTTTGTTCCCAAACTGATAATTCTGTGTTTTTGTGATTGGTGCAAGGATTTTAAAATGCAAACAGCAAGCATAGAAAGACAGCCTAAACAGGGCCTTTGGCAAGCAGCCTACCCCTCTTCTCCCTCTTGGGTGAAATTATCAGGGAGACCCCTCACTGATATGTCTCTCTTCCCTGTTTCTCTTCATCATATGTCCGCCTCTCAACCCTACGTAGATGGTAGGCCTTTGTTACTATAACAGCTGTGGTGCCTCCCTGCTGCTTTGGAGACCTTAATCCACCTACCTCACAGGGTGTCTGTTGTGGGGGAAGGGGAAGGAGTTTGTAAGCCGCTCTGAGACACCTTTGGGTAGTGAGGAGCGGGGTATAAATCCAATCTCTCTTCTTCTTCTTCTTCTTCTTCTTCTTCTTCTTCTTCTTCTTCTTCTTCTTCTTCTTCTTCTTCTTCACCAGTTATTTATTTATTTAGGAAAGTTCTATGCCACCTCTCCAGACCTACTTGACACAGCTCACAACAATAAAATCAAACACGGCAAGAAGAGTAAAAATAAATACCAGTAAGAGCATATCTGCAAAACAATCTGAGTCAACAAAATCATGCCAATCAAGGTATGGTAGCCAGGTCTCCTGCCCTCCAGCAATCCCTGTTTCCCACCATCATTCTGTCAGTCGGGGGGGGGGGATAATCACCATTGGCACCACGGCATGATGTCACTATTAGGGGAAACCTAGAAATGATGCCATGCCGCTCTAACAATCACCACAAACTCTATGGAAAAACTCTGTGCTGTTCTAGGAATTGCTGGAAGCTCTATGGTAAAAACACAGAGTTTCTGGTGATCCCTAGAGTAGCATCACTTCCAGGTTTTCCACAGAAGTGACATCACAGCATTGCACCAATGACATCCCTACTGTATCCCACCTGGTGCCAGCCATTGGCTGGCAGTCCTAAGTCAAGGGCAAAGCCCCTGTGTCTAGTCACAACTTGCCTTACCTGTGCAGGCAGGAGCACAGAGAGCAGGGCTTGAAAACAGGATCGATGGGCTGGACAATGTGGGAGGAAGCACTCCTTGAAGTACATTTATGGTCTTATAGGTAAGAACCAACACTTTGAATTGTGTCCAGAATCCGATGGGCAACCATTCTAGGTATTTCGACAAAGGGGTGATGTGATCCCTCTGTACAGCATCTGTTAATAGCCTGGCTGTCACATTGTGGCCCAAGTGAAGTTTCTGAACAGTTTTCAAAGGCAGCCCCACGTAAATCCCGTTACAGTAATCTAGCCTGGATGTGACCAGAGCTTAGATCACAATGGTTTTTAAAGGAAGGGCCATACAGTAATCTAGCCTGGATGTGATCAGAGCTTAGATCCCAGTGGCCAGACAATGTTTTTAAAGGAAGGGCCATAGACAAATGAAGCTGCCTTATACTCAGGGGTCATTTCGTAGAAAAAGAGCTAGGGGAACTCATTAGCATAACTCATTAGCATATGCCACACCCCCTGACATCACCGGAAGTGTGTCATAAGGCCACACCCCCTGAATGTGCTCGCCCGCTTCGGGAGAGGGGATCAAAGTGTAATACAAGCCTCTTCCGAGACTTGATCACACCAATTTCAACTCTCTCCTGGGTCTTGATGCCTGCCAGTCATTCCCTCTACCTGGGGGAAGCCGCTTTGGACCAAAATACAGTCCAAACTGCTGTAAGGAACACCCGTCCACCCTGAGCACTTACAGGGTGCGTCAAATCGCCATTTTACCCCGACCAGAAGCAGGGGGCGGGGCTTTGTCATGTGCCCCGCCCCCCACACCTCACCCGGGGGAACTGCGATCCCCCCCGAATCGACCCCTGCTTATACTGAATCAGACCACTGGTCTGTCAGAGTCTACTAGCACTGACAGCAGCTCTCCAGGGTTCTAGGAGAAGGCCTTCCACATCTCCTGTCACCTGATCCTTTGGACTGGAGTGGCCGCGGGCTGAACCTGGGACCTTCTGCATGGTGCCAAGAAGACGATCACTCACTGAGCTACAGCCTCATAGTGAGGTTAAGGTGGAGTCACCCCACTACATCCACCAGCCCTCTACCTGCACAAGGAACTGCCTCTTTTGCAAACCAGAATGCTTACAGATGGAAGGGAAGTGTTAACTATGAAATTCACAATACTAATACCTGTTGCAAAGTTAGCTGGTGGACCAGAGATGAAGAGGTCAAGGTTTTTTCCCTGGGTGGTTTTTTTCATGTTTGTCATTTTTAAGTTTCTTCTTCTATAAACAAAAGCTAAAGCACAGGCAACTAGAGCTGTCAGGCTACTCCACACCAGCCCCACCACCATTCAGTAGGGCAGCATGGGGGGGATGGTGCAAAAATAGGTGTTTGGCAGTGCCATAACATCACTTCTGGGGTGAACCCGCAAGTGACATCATCGCACCAGCACTCTAGGATTCATGAGAAACTCTATAGTTTTACCACAATACTGCCCCCTATTTTCCTGCCCTTCATCTACTGCTGGGTGCAGCCACTGGCTGGCAACTCCCCGGGTGACCCATTGGTTCCCTTCCTACACTACCATCCTTATAATCTTCCGTATCTTCACTTATATTTCAGTCAGGTTTCAGATAGAGCAGCATTTCCCAGTCAGTGGGACCCATCCTCAAAGTGGATGCACAGCCTGTGAAAATGGGTCCCAGGCTCTTGACATTTTGTTGATTTGTGCATGCTCTGTTGCTTGTTTTTAAAGTGAGACACTGTACCAAGGAACTTTGGACTAGCGGGTCACTATACCAAAAAGATGGGAACCACTTTGACCGAGTATACCGTGAATCTTTGTCTAAAAGCCTATGTGCTATGTAGACTTCCTTGAATAAATGCATGTATGTAGATTGTAAATCCAAAGGAGATGTACTCTTTCATGCACCCAAACAAGCAAATTAAGAAACAAGAATCATTGCATCAGCATGGCGTCGCTGAGCACTGTCTCATTTGTCGGTCTGAACTTCTTTTTCTTTGTACATCCGTCGGCTCAATTTTCATGATGTGTTCTACAGGTCTAAGGCTTCTTTTCAAAGTGCGTGTTTTGAAATGTGTGAAAGATCAACATTAGAGAAGCAGGATTACCTGTGGCTCCTTGTCGAGTGTGCACTCTGTTGCAAACTTCTTTTTGCGGTCTCCTAAAGGCAAGGCCAGGCTTTGCATGTGTCCTCATGCATGCACACACATGCTGGAAGAGAAGAGAGCTTGCCTTGCAGCTTAGAGACATGTAACGATAACATTCCCTTTAAAAAGAACAGAGGGGAGCGTGTGGGAAGAGATGTCAACAGGAGAGAGCCTGTATGGCTCACATCTGCGCAGGGACAGCTTGATCCGTGTACTGTTAGACTGAGACAGCTTCCCCAGATTTATTTACAGCAAATCTTAATAATTAATGAGCAGTTATTATTATAGCGGCTCCTAAAACCATATGGCGTGCAGGATGTGAACAAATCTTTCGAGACGGCGCACTCGGGCGGAAGCTTGTTCTGATTTCCGCTGTGTTCTGTCGGAGCAGAAGGCAGAGGTGTGTCCACAGCATGGAATGTTTACTTACAGGTTTTCATTCAGGAGGGCTTCTGTCTGTTCAGGCCCCTGATTTTGAAACAGTCCCCAGGCCAATCCCAGCCAGATCTCAGAGGGTGTGGGAACATCGATGGCATCAAGTCAGACTCCCTTCTTCGCCTCGGAGCATCAGAGTCAACAACATTGACAATCGTGATTTAGGAAGACCAGGGTATACATTTCCCACATACCCTCCAGTAGGACAAGCTGGGCCAAAGAATTTAGACTGTGGGGCATGGCTTCCAGACCTGTGAGGAAAGCCACACTGTTATGGCGGCGGCGGCAGCAAGAGCTCCGCAGGAACAACATCCACACACCCCGTTCCTGTACCGCTTGCTACGTTCCCACTCCCACCCTCTCTGCTCCCCGTCACCCCTGAGTGTTATGCAGACGCCCTCACGGCCTGCACCCCTGTTGTAGTGAGGTTGTGCAGTTCAGTAAGGAGATGGGGGGGGCTTTAAAAAACGAGTAGCTCCACCATTTTGAAGGCAGAGCTGAGTTCCGTTCCCCCCTCATGGGGGCTACGAGGGAGTAGTCAGTAGTCAACTCACAGCCATCTGGCAGCTTAAACCTTAGAAAGTGAGGCTTTTCTTTTCTCTGGAGTAAAGGGGGGGAAATGGCAGCCAGAAAGGCTGTGTCCACCTTTATTTTATTTATTTGTTTGTTTGTTTATTTATTTATTATTCAATTTATATCCCGCCCTCCCTTCAGGCTCAGGGCGGCTAACAATTAGGGCTCAAGGCCAGTGTTCCCTCTAAGCTGAGTTAGTGTGAGCTAGCTCACAGTTTTTTAGCCTCTGGCTCACACATTTTTATCTTAGCTCAGGAAGGAGGGCTCCAGAGCAAACTCATTTATGCAGCAGCCAAATGGCTCGCTCACAACTTTAATGCCGGCAGCTCAAAAAGTAGGATTTTTGCTCACAAGACTCCACAGTTTAGAGGGAGCATTGCTCAAGGCCATGCTTAAAACAGTTAAAAACAAGATAAAACAATACAATAATACAGTAAAGTGCTGATGCTCCAAATGTCCATGATTCCCAGATGGGTTCTGGCAAGACAGACTCAGAATAATGATGTAAGTTCCAATGATGTGAGTTCCAAAACGACGCTGCCATCCAGTCTTCGTCCCAGGGCCGTCTAGCACCCTGATGGTATCCACACCTTTGTGGTGGCGGTGCGCTGGTGGTACACACCTTGAGCACAACTCCAACTAGATGATCCCCATTACTGAGGGGACTTCCTGCTGTCCTTGTGGGAGGAAATCCCTGTGTGGAAGAAGCTGGAGTACAAAATAATCCAACTATAAAGTCAAGATGGGGTAAAAA
>NW_015172040.1:105684-117907 GCF_001447785.1 Gekko japonicus | reverse complement strand
GGGGTTTGGACATGGGAGGGACCTCAGCAGGGTATGATGCCATGAAGTCCACCCTCCAAAGCAGCCATTTTCTCCAAAGGAAGTCATCTGTATGATCTGGCAACCCTACCTGGGAAGATATTTGAGAAACCTGGAACGACAGCGATAACTGCTGTGCTTATGCTATTACTTGGAAGGCATTAGGGCAGGGCCAAGTCTCCCTGCAAGTTCTATAGATACTTGTACAGTAGGATAGTGACCGGCATATTGACTTTCTCGCAAGTTGGGCATGATCTGTTGTGGTCCTCAAGATTGCCAAAATGACAGCCAGCAATACAAAATGCTAGCAAAACAATGTCTGTGCAGGCATGCTCAGAGATTGATTCCATAAAATGATTTGACATAGTGCCTTTATACCACTGTGGCCTTGTTGTAGACAATGATGAGGCCACTCGAAAGAGGAGGTCGGTGGCAAGCAGTTATAAATTAGGCAGACGCCAGCAATTGCTGCTGTCTAACTGAGTGAAAGAACGGCTTCTGGTTGTCTTTTCAGGAATTTGCCGATTCCGTGTATCAAATGGTTACACAGAAGTTTCAAGAGGTGACGGACAATTTTGCTTCCATCCATGCACGTCACAAATCCCTTGCAGGAATTGTAATGACCAGAGGTAAGCGGTGACTTTATTGCATGCTAGTTTGCTGTCCTATAATTTATGTAGGATATTTTCCCTGGTAGATTTTCTTTTCCTAGCGAAACAATAGTTTACACCAGCTACCAGGGCAGTAGGTAACATTTTTGTATGTATTTAGGTCTTTATTATATTTATATTCGACCAGTCATTATTACAATTAATCTGAGTCTGGCAGTGCATACCTAAAAACACTCATACCCTTCTGAGTCAGTTGAAGTCATTGGGCTTAGAAAGGACTAACCATGCTTAGAACTGAACTTACAGTGCAGTACAGTAGACAGTGCATTACCCTTTGATGTGGAATCCTGTTCACGTCCTGCTCAGCTGGGATGCTTTCGACCATGGGTGAAACATCATATCTCAGCCTAAAGATTCTCATATGCTGTAAAACAAAAAATCCCATTCTAGCAGAGCAATGGGCTTCAACTAGGGTTGCCAGATCCAGTTTGGGAAATTCCTGGAGGTTTGGGGGTGGAGCTTGGGGAGGGTGGAGTTTTGAGAAGGGAAGAGAGCACAGCAGGGAGGTGTTGTCATAGAGTCCACCGTCCAGAACCGCCCTGTTCTGGCTACTGAGCTCGGCCCTCTGGAGATCAGTTGTAATTCTGGGAGATCTCCAGGCCCCACCTGGAGGTTGGCAGCTCCAGCTTCAAAGGACCTAAATCTTTGTTTGTTTTTAAATTCCAAACATCTGTACAGACAAAAAGAGTCTGCCCTTATGCATGACTGTCTCCAGCCTATTTCTGTGACTTCTGCTAGTGCCACCTTGGGGATATTATTGAGGTTAACTGGTGTGGTTAGTCCAGTCACCATTAGTTAGCAGAGTGCTTAAATAAAGCTACAAATGCAAGAGCGTCACTTTACTAGGTTACTCAGCTTACAAAGCTTACACAGAGCCATGTTGCAAGTTTAGAAGAGAAATACTTCTCTCTTTATTTGAGAAGTACACTTTGGATAGGAAAGAGCATTGATAGATCACTAATTTACTAGCCAAAGGATGGAGGCGGATGGCGAGAGGCCCATCTGCCTCATGGTGCCAAGAGAGGACCGCGTGTCCCTCTCTTGGTGCGTGATGGTAGAGAGCAAGTCTAGCAAGGGAGCGGTGGCGCAGGCGGTAAGAGATGCCTGCACGTACATCTGGCCCAACAGCTTCGGTTGTTCGAGCCCCACCGCGGCCGGGGTGAGCGCCTGGCCCTATGTCCCAGCTCCCGCCCACCCAGCAGCTTGAAAGCCCATTAAAGGGCAATTAGACTAATGGGTACCTGCTACTAGAGCGGGGGGGACACCCATCCCTGTGATGCAGCGGCGAGCGAGCGGCGAAGCGAAGCAGTGGTCGGCGGCAGCGGCAGAGAAAAATGGTAGCTGGCGAGGCAAGGAGTGAGCGAGCGAAGGGGCCGGACCAACTGGCGCGGAGGCGGAGCAACGCAGCAGGCCAAAGCCTCATCGGGACAGAGGCCGCAGCGGAGCATGCGCGGAAGTGCGATCGGTCCTGGCCGGAAATGAATCGCTACAGCCGGAAGAAGGGAACTCCAAAGACCAGCACCAGGAACTCTCTGTAAGCCGCCCAGAGACCCTTAGGGGTTAGGGCGGGATAACAAATCAAATAAATAAATAAATAAATAAGTCTTCATTCAGAGTGAGAGAGAAGCAGGAAAGGGAAATTGGTCCCTGAGATCACAATCTGCATATCAAAGAGGACAGTGGCAGAAGAGTAGATACAGGAAGAAAGGTCAGTGTGCCTATCTAGCTATCTAGCCTCTCTTGCCACTCAGTCTGGAGGTCTGAGACAGGGAACATCACATCTGGAACTTCCAAAAGATATCAGGCTACTGTACATGAACAAGCATGGTAGCAGCCCTTTGGACAACCGTACCTGCAACATGCACATATGACTGAATGTTGCATAGCGTAATCCCCAAAATGGCGGTGGCAAACAATAGAGGTAATGGGCTAGGATGGACCAGAATTAAAGACACTGGAAGCCAGCTGTTAGGGACAAGGGAGGGAGCACTCTCTCGCATGTGACACTCAGTTTTGGTTGTTGTGGCTCATATACAGAGCCATATGGACAGCTGTGTTCACTACCATACTCAGCAAACTTTCTCCTAGGCCATCTACCTGATAATGCAGAGTCAGTAGAAATC
Source organism: Gekko japonicus (assembly GCF_001447785.1). Lineage (NCBI taxonomy): Eukaryota > Metazoa > Chordata > Lepidosauria > Squamata > Gekkonidae > Gekko > Gekko japonicus. The sequence continues at coordinate 115,095 of NW_015172040.1, read as the reverse complement.
TCAGCTACCTTCATCCCTATTCAAATCATATCTGCTTCAGGGATGCTTGTTTTCCCCCAGGTCATCTTCTACAACATCATTTTCAAAGGTCACTGTTCTACTTTCTATCCCCAAAGCAGCAAAAATGCGAAATCATTCTTACATACAAAAAGACAATATTAAATCCATTGTAAAATTCTGTCGAGATCACTAAAACAAAAGCAAGAGAAACAAGACAGGCTACCCTTGCCACTATTGATTCCTCACGGAAGACATTCTGCAACGTAGGAGCTAGCACAGGAAAGGCCCTGATCCTAGAAGGCAACGCCCTAGTTTTCACAAATCATGGAACTTGGATTGTGGGCCCATTAGATTATCCGACTGTGTAAATACATTGGGTAGAATTCTACACTACGTATGTGCAGTATAATTCCATCCATTTCAGATAAATAAGAGTGCTGGTTCCCAAGGGGTAAAGTTGGAGTACTGGATAATGGAGAGTATCCAAAATTGAATTAGAAAAGAGCAATAGTCCCGTGGTGCTTTAAACACTAACTAAATTTGTGACAGTGTATGAACTTTTATGAGTCATTGCTCACTTCTTAACATCACTCACAAAAGCTCCCACCCTGCCACAAACTTTGTTAGTTCTTAATGTACCACTGGACTCTTGCTCTTTTCTACTGCTACAGACCAACTGTCTGTATCGCCACAAAGCTGAGTTGTTGTTTTGTATTTAAAAAAACACAATCAATATATTAACAACACAGACATGATCTGCTTATACTGAGTGGTGAATCAAATCTCATAATAGTTTTATGTGATTTTTTTGGTAGTGATTTAACAGCAGTGGCATTTGTTATAACTCTCCAGAGTTAGAGGCTTGGACGAAACTTGAAAGCATGATCTAATCCCAGGTGTTTTGTCTCCTACACACAGTTTCATTTCAGGTCTGAAAAGTACAAAGGCAGCAAATCGTGTATCAAATGCAGATGATTATCTCGAGATATACATATGTTTAGAGCCTGACAGACAATTTTTCAGAAAAGGCAGGAGGTATCCAATGCATATTCAGAGGGGGCTTGCTAAATTATCTGGAACAAACTGGCATTATGCTGTAGACTCAGGCTGTGCAATATGTTAACTGCTATGGGCGTGTATTAGATCAGCAAACAGAACACTGTAGGATTGGAATAGAAGGAAGGCCACCTTCATCCATCCCTCTGTTAGCCAGAAGTATGTTCCAAAGTCCATAGCAGATCATAGAACTATGGAGCTGGAAGGATCCCCATGGATCGCTTAGGCAAGAGATCTGGCCAATATTTGCATTCCAAGTGCCACCTTAATCGGTGGGACAAAAGGGGCTGCAGTGGAAAACAAAATACGGAAGGCCCAGGATGCATGTAGGACACTGGTCAAAGGCTGCCAGATGCCCACCTGAGGCAGGTAACATCCTGCCCCTTCCCGCTGTCATGACAATTGGGCAACTGAGCAGTGGGACAAAAGGGGGGTGGCGTTGTAGATGTGAAAACTGCACTTCCGGTCGCTGCATCCATGATGCCTAGGGTTGCCAGGTCCTACCTGGCTGCGGGCGGGGGCTCCAGGGTCCTTCCTGGGATCTTCTGGTGTGTGCGCCATGATGGCATCACCCAGAAGTGCCACCATCCTGTCGACGTCTGGGGTGATGCTCTAGTTTTACGGCAAAACTCTGTGGTTTGAGCCCAATTCTACCGTAGAGTTTTGGGCCAAAAACTAGTTCACCCCCCAGGTGGTATCACCCTTCCAGCCTTGTGTAATTCCTGGTACGAAGAGATTCTTTTTCTCCAAAACTCAGAGATGACCCCACTCCTTCTCAGATCAACCAGGTGATGTCATTAGGTCACATTGAAGGACATTTGTGAGTGGGGTTCCTCCCACCGGCTAGCCAGCCTGTGGCAGAAAGGGCCCCACAAAAGCGGGGGGACTCCCAGTCAGACCAGGGGCCTGGCAACCCTAATGACGCTCCAGGAATTTCCCCAGTCTACATTGTCTTTGCCGTAGAGTTTGAGGGAATTCCTAGAGTGATGTAGAGACGGTGGCATCGCTCCCAGTTGATCACCTAGAAGTGATGCCGCCACATCAGTGACTTTCCCCCTCCCCATGCTCCGCCCCCCCTAAAGCTCTCAGGAGTTGCCAACACAGGGCTGGTGAACCTAGTGTGGCCCTTGGGTCAGTAGCCCATACGTTTAATTCTAGTGGCCACCACCTGTCTGCTCCCCTAAAGTGAGATATCTCCTCCCCACTCCTCAGAGAGGACCACAGAAATCTCAAGAGAGAAGCCCCCCACTCTGACCAGTCTGTGCAGCATCATCTTTGCTCCTCTTTGGGGTCGAGGGAAAAATGGCATCTCATTTCTTTCTCAGAAGAATGTGTTTTGGCTGCTTCCAGCCTTATGTAATTCCTGGTACGAAGAGACTCTTTTTCTCCAAAACTCAGTGCGAATGGAGAGATGGCCCCACTCCTTCCCGAAATTCCTTGCATGTGCCGAAGGACTGAGGGGTAGAAAGGGAAGGGGCTAATCGACAATAATGGCAGGCTTGAAAGCAGAGCCAGACGTGCATTTTGTCACCCACCATGCTCTTTTCACTTGCCTTAAGTAGTCAGGGTCAGGGGTCATTTCCTACAGGAGCGCACAGGAGCGAAGCTCCGGCAGTAAGGAGCCCAGGGGGCGGGCACATGCAACACACATGCAACAAGCCACACCCCCTGCTCCCAGCAGCCCTCAGTCAGAGCAAGAAGCAGCCAGGTAAGTTGCAGAGCCCCCCCGGCCCCCGGTCCAAAATAGTGCAGTGGCACCTTTAAGACCAACTTTTATTCAGGTACAAGCACTCCCTCCTCTGCGAGGACAGATCTGCATGCTTCTCCCCCCCCCCCAATAGCTAGCAATCCAAAACAGTCCAGTGGAGCCTAAGTGGTGGGTGTTGCCTTCTGACACACTTCCGGAAATGTCAGGGGGTGTTGCATATTCAAATGAGTTGTGCTAATGAGTTATGCTAATGAGCTCCTACACCTCTTTTTCTATGAAATGACCCCTGGTCAGGGTCCGTGGTTAAGTTTGTTCTAGTAACCACCAAACCCTGACCCGGATAGCCCAGGATAGCCCAGTCTCATCAGATCTCGGAAGCTAAGCAAAGTCGGCCCTGGCTGGTATTTGGATAAGAGACCTCCAAGGAAGACCAGGGTCGTGACACAGAGGCAGGCAATGGCCAACCACCTCTGAACATCTCTTGCCTTGAAAACCCTGCAGGGTCACCATAAGTCAGCTGTGACTTGAGGGCATCAACAACAAAATGACCAGGAAAGCGTCACAGTTATGGAGCACACTCAGGAACTATGGGGCATTTTTGACAAAACCCACAGAGATGTAGAACAGCTGGCCCTCCCCCTGCAAGATACCGTGTTTCTAAAAGAACACCCTAAATGTATTTATATATTATTTCTGGAACCTCTGTGTTTTAAGACAGCCTTCGTTTAGGAGTATGGTTTGGTAATGTGACTTTTTTACTGTTTGGGATTTGTAATACTGCATTTCCTCTCCACCTGCAATAACTGGACACCATAAAGAAGCCCTGTCATACATTCTACAGCTAATCTATTATTTCCAGAGCCTCCTCTTCAGAAAATAAAGCCCTGCACTTTTCCAGCAGATGAGAGGAGGCTGGTATTTAAACACTATTTTCCCATTTGAACTCGATACATCTTGACAGTTTAAATATAGACAGAAACATTTTTGTCCTTTTTTTTCCTCCCTCTTCAAAATACATGATCTGAGAAGTTCAGTCCTCTTCAGAAGAGGAGGTGCAGAATCTCACAGAAGAGAGCTATACATCGATTTCTTTTCTCTGTATCTGACTTCAATTTTCTCTCCCCTCTCTCTTTTTTTTTTTTATGAAGCTGACAATCACTTTGATCTTAAAAGCAAGCGGGGAGGCCTTTTCAAGTTATCTTATATGAAATAAAGATGAAGTGGACAAAAAGGGGCTCCAAACAGCAATTTCATGCTGTGATAAAAGATGGCAAATTATCACCCGTATCTCATGAAATGGATCTTAATAATTGCTAAGTGGAGTAGCAGGAGGAAAGTAAAAGTTGGCAATCTGTCTCCGTGGATCTTTTGAGTCGTTTTAAGATTCACAGCGCATGGCACCCAAGTGTAATCAAGAATATTGACGGGCAATCGATTTCTACCCCAGAGTTTACCGCCAAGTTGGAAACTAGTAAAATACATTGGCGGAAGGCTACAATAGACCAGCAGCTTAAGGATCCAAGATGCCATGCTAAGCGTCCTTGGGATTCAAAGCAGCAAGATCGAGCATGCATATTTGACGAAATTCTTCCCCGAACAATGCACAGGGGGGGGGGGACAAGCTTCACACGTTCTGTCGTGGGTGGCCCTTTGGACCCTGGCCCATGCATTTAACTCAGGCACGCCCAGGTTGACCTACACACCCCAGCCTAGATGCCCAGCACAAAGTGAGAGAACCCTTCCTCCTGTCCCCTATTCTTTCTTTACCTGCTCATTCATTTGTTTATCATTCGCCTGTCTAGATGAGACCCGAGGTGGATTATAGAACTCTGCAGTAAAGGCCAGTATAATATACAATACACTACACACTAAACTACATACTACACACTAAGGAGCTGCAGTGGCTCAAGTGGTTAAGACGCTGAACTGCAGGCTGTGGAAGGTCAGTAGTTCAGCAGTTCGAGACCTGAGTGTGCTGCATGACGGAGTGAGCTCCCATCTCTAGTTCCAGCTCCTGCCAACCTAGCAGTTCGAAAGCAAGAAATTGCAAGTAGATAAATAGGTACCACTTCAGTGGGAAGGTAACAGCGTTCCATGCGCCTTGGTGTTTAGTCATGCCGGCCACATGACCACAGAAACGTCTTCGGACAGCGCTGGCTCTTTGGCTTTGAAACGGAGATGAGCACCGCAACCCTAGAGTCGGATTCGACTGGCTTTCGAGCAAGGGAACCTTTCCCTTTACACACTAAAACTGGACCACACCGTTAGCAAACATGAAATGAAAACAATATACCCAGTAAGCAGTGCAGTATAAGAAGGGGAAAGGGATGCCTAAAGGACAAAGACTTATTTCCTTTATGAAAAGAGCCCTCTGTCTTACTCCTTCTGTGGAATGGCAGAGCATGGGAGCCCTCCAGATCTCGTCAGTCAGGCCGCTCCACCAGGGTACACGGGTAGCCGCTGTGCTTGCCCCCTTGGGAGGGTGGTCCCTTCAGATGATTTTGTTGTACATGATAAAGAATTGAAACTAGGGTTGCCAACTTCCAGGTGGTGGCTGGAGATCCTCTGAAATGACAGCTGATCTCCAGAGGACAGGGGTCAGTCCCCCTGGAGAAAATGGACGCTTTGGAGGGTCGACTCTGTGGAATTATATCCCAATGAGGTCCTTCCCCACCCCAAATCCTGTCCTCTCCAGGCTCCACCCACAATATGTCCAGGAATTTCCCAACCCAGAGCTGGCAACCCTAATGCAACCTCCTCTTTGCCATTGCCTGAAAATGTCTCTGGAGACCGGCATCCCTCCCAGCTCACCGGTGCACGTACCTGTAATAACGCATGTCTGCTGCAATGTGTCTGGATGGCATGCTTCCATCGGGAACCTTTGCTCACGGGCATTCCAATGTGCAGGTAAAATGCCTAGAAGGGGGAAATGGGATTGCACCTTCCTACCCAGGGCTGGCCCGAGGTGTTACTGAGCCCTAGGCGAGGCCAGCTTGTGGCGCCTGTGCCCCCCAGGTGATGCCAACCTCCCGGTGGGGCCTGGAGACCGAGGGGGGAAGGCACGACCATCGTCCCTACAGGCGAGCGTCACCCAGAGACCTGGGGTGTGTGTCAAAGAGTTTTAAGAGCCCTCGTCCATCCAGGGGCTGTTTGGCCCACTGACGCCTGGCTTGAAAAGCCACCTGTGGGTTCCCCCCCGGCTCTGCCGCAGCCACTCCAGCCGCTGAGGACATCCCAGGCATGGGGCGGTGGGGCGAGGAGGAGGTGCCGCTGATGGTGCGAGCCCGCACTGATGTCGGCTGGAGCCGGAGGGCCAAGCGGTGAGACGGTGCCCAGAGGGAGAGCACAGCTGCCCGGCCCTCGTCCTCCTCCTCTGCCGCCTCCTCCTCTGCCGCCACCAGCGCCCTGCAGGAGAGCCACCGGTGGCGGTCCCAGCGGCGGTGGTGTGGAGGGAGGGAGGCACAGTTTGGCTCCAGCTGCGCTCGCTGGAAGGACATCCCAGGCGGGGGCAATGGGGCAAGCCTGCACCGACGTCGGCCAGAGCCGGGGGGGCTGAGTGGTGAGACAGCTCACAGAGGGACAGTGCAGCTCCCTGGCCCTCCTCCTCCACCACTGCCGCCTCCTCCTGCACCACCAGCACCCTGCAGGAGAGCCACCGGTGACAGTCCCGGCAGCAGTGGTGGGGAGGGCGCGGGGGGAGGCACAGTTCGGCGCCAGCTGCTCCCGCCGGAAGGACATCCTGGGCGCAGGGCGGTGGGGTGAGCCCAAGACAGCCGGAGCCAGAGGGCCGAGCGGCAAGACAGCGCCCAGAGGGAGAGCACAGCTCCCCGGCCCTCCGCCGCCAGCGCCCGGAGGGAGAGCAGTTTGGCGCCCTACGGGCCGGGCCGCGCTCTAGGCGAATGCCTAGTTCGCCTAGCGGGTGAGCCAGCCCTGTTCCTACCCCTCCCCAGCCTCCATATCTTTGCCATAATGCAGACATAGGCAGGTGTGCTCGTAGTGCTATGTGCAAGCTTTCTCCTCCTCCCATCCCTTATCAGGCATATGCATAACATCCCTCAACGTAGCATCTTGGAGCAATGTTATGGCAAATGCCTATTGGTCTCGCCTGTAAGAGTCGGCCTATCAGGAAGACAGCTGAGTGAGCTGTTCTTCCTGACGGACTAAGTAACTGTGTGCGGGGAGAGCTTTCCGTTGAAGTATGCAGTCCACCACTGCAGTCTATCTAGCCAGACTGCACTCTGCATATTTTTCTACACATATCTGAGTTGTCTCAAAGGACATGTGTGAATTGGCCCCTGGGTGTTTGGAGCGGGGTCTGAGTGGTTTATTCCAGAAGGCTTCTCCCCTGCCCCCAGCATCTTCCTTGCTCCCCCCAGTTTCTTCCCTCCCTCCATTGTCACTCTGCTTCCTCCTCCAACACCACGTGCTTGGTCTTTTCTTTCTCCCCACCCCACCTTGGTCAACCATCCACCCAGCGGGCTCATAGCTACAGTGCGGCATCTCAGGGCCTGGCCCCCCGACTTACCGCCAAGGCCCCCCGACTTCCCATCCAACCCAGGCACTCCCTTAGGGGGGTGCGGGGGGCTGTGGGGTGCCCCCTGACTTATTTAAAGCCCCCCCCCAAATTAAAAAATTCTGGCTATGGCCCTGCCACCCAGTCTTCCTTTTTGTGTCCTTGCCCAACGGCTAGGGTTGCTGACCTCCAGGTGGCGGCTGGAGATCTCCTGCGATTTACAACTGAGCCCTTTTGAAGCCCGTCCCCTCCCCAAACCCCACCCTCCTCAGGCTCCACCCCCAAAATCTCCAGGTACTTCCCAACCTGGAGCTGGTAACCAGCTGCCCACCCCGTCTTCCTTTCTCTCGTGCCCATTTGGCCCACGCTCTCACTTTCCTTCCTCCTCCTCTTGGCGCTCTGTTTTCTCTGGAACCTCAAAATGCCACCCAAGCATATAGTCTGGGCTTCATCTGCACATGTGCAGATGTCACTCACAGTTGGTTGTGGGGGCGGGGTTGCTATCCCTGATATCTTTATTTGGAAAACATATGGTATTTTTCTGCAAATGTAGAGTCCCCTCCCCCAGGAGATGCAGCAAGGAATAACTTCGCCCCCCACCTCACCCCATCGCGGCAAATGTTTTGATTTGTGTGTCAGACCATACGTGGCTATTCAATATCTAATCATGCTTTGCATCACACACTGCAGAGCGTAAGTGATAAGACGAGGGTCTGAGAAGTTCCGAAAATGATTCCTTTGCTGCCCAGATAGTGGGGCTGGAGCTAGATGCCCAGCTTCCTTTATCCCACAACACATGGATCCAAAAAAACCCCAAACACACAACTCCTTGGAAGAGTGGCAGAGGGAGAAATTATTCTGCTAAGTCAGTGTTCTCCTTACCAGGGATCCATTCTTTTCTCTTGGCACGGAGGGGGGTAAATGAAATGGGCCATAGAAATTAGAACCGGAGAAGCCTGCGAAGTCATCACATCCATTCCTCAGCAAAGGCTCGATTGTTCCCTGTAGCCCACTCCCGAGCATCTTTCTTTTTTTCCTAATCGAGATTTAAATGTATCAATTAGCAAAGGGGCTTTCAGCGCTTCCTCTGGGAGAACCATCCGTTCTAAATAGCCTTCACTGTTAATAATAATTCTCTTTTGTTGTTCAGCTCTCTGTTCTCCTCCCTTTGTTTTCGTTGCTCTTTCTCCTGATAATACCCCCCAAAAAAACAGTGCCTTAACACCCTCTCTTCCTCTGGGCTTGCCCCTTTCAGGTACTTGGAAATGGAGGTAGTCAGCTGTCAGTTAGTGAACCCATACACTTTTGTTTTAATCTCTCCTTCCAATTTTCAGACACTTAAATCAATTTTGCTGCCACTCTGATTTTACATCCAGTTTGTCAGCATCAGCTTCTCTCTGTCCTGTGGATCGCCAGGGGCCTGAGCTGGCCGGCTAGTCTTAATTGGGAAGGGTTCCAAGTGTATGAAAACTGGCGAGAGATGTGGTCCTCTTTCTTTTTTTTGTTGTGGTAAATATTTTTATTAGGTTTTTTAAACAAAGAAATTGGACTCTTTTTTTTTGTGGTAAATATTTTTATTGGGTTTTTTAAACAAAGAAATACCCACCACCTACAACACCACACCATTGCTACTTATACATAATTGCTTCAAGACAGCAACATACACATTTTCTTACTTATCCAGGATTACCAGCATCCAATATTTATACTAAATATAATTATCTTTCTTGCTCCTTTCGGGGTAGACTTCTAATTTCTTATAACGATGGGATCCAATTTCTGTCTTAATTGTACCATTTAACTCAGTTCATTTAACAACAAACTATACGTAGCTCTAGAAGGAGAAAGTGAGTAACTAAATACATAAATTTCCGTCTATTAACCTATTCCAAGATATCTTTTTACTCTACATAGTTGTTATAAACACCCATTATACTTAATATATTTTAATTCATTTCCTTTTAAACAGACCTAAATGATAAATAATGCTGATGTTATCAAACAATTCATATCTTACTCTTAAATTTATATTAATTCATTTTGCCAATCAAAACATAAACACTTAGTTCATTTTCTTTTTAGACACCATCAAATATTGAATAATACTTATATTATCAGACCTTTCATGTCTTCT
>NW_015172040.1:94354-104779 GCF_001447785.1 Gekko japonicus | reverse complement strand
CAGAGGCCCTTTCTGCACTCTGCTTTTAATCCATGTTCACTAGGGTGTCCTCCAAGCAGTTCTGCACTAAAATCAAGTTCAGAATTCTTTTTATTCCAGGTTTCCCCCCGCCATTCTGCATTGCATGACCTCCCTTCAGTGGTCAGCCCGGTTTCAGCCTGCTGTTGCCCAGATTATTTGGATGCTGTTTTGCCCTGGACTTTAATCGTCTCGACTCGAACACTGAGAAAATCCAGAGTGGCAGGCAATTGCAGAAAGGACTTCAGTGTTCGAGCTGAGACAGTTTAAGACCAGGGCAAAACTGCATCCCAACAATCCGGGGCAACAGCAGGCTGAAACCAGGCTGACCACTGAAGAGAGGTCATGTGACACAGAATGGGGGGGGGACAGAATAAAAAGAAGGTTGAACTCGATTTTAGTGCAGAATGGGGGGGGGAACCCTGGATTAAAAAGAAGGTTGAATTTGAATTTAGTGCAAAATTGCTTGGAGGACACCCTGGTGAACGTGGATTAAAAGGAAAGTGTGGAAAAGGCCACTACTGCATTCTACTTCCCGCTTCCCCGCTGCATTGTGATGCTTCCATCTACCACCTGGTTCTTCTCCATCTTTCCTGCAAATCCAAACCTGCTTTGTTGTGCTTCTTTGGGAAAGGCCGCAGCAATGCTGGGGTGGCATCCATGTGGATGGGAGAGTCTGGATTTTCCCAGTCCCACCCACATCAGCATCATTTCCCCTGCCCTTGTTGTTGTTGTTGTTGTTGTTGTAAAACTGTGCCTTTCCCCTTATATCTCTGCAATGAAACAGACTAGAGACGTGCTTTTTTAATGTTGCTGGGACTTCAGAGAACTGTAGTCACAGGTTATTATCAAGTTTTATCACTATAATGACATGGCAATTGCTGCTTTAAAAAAAAAAAGCCCCACACACACACACCAGTCACATGTGGGGAGAAGGGTTGCCACGGGAGCCTGGGGCAGGGGAAATGCACGGAAGCATGTGATGCAGAAGCCCTGCTGCTCCATCAACAGCCGCAGCTACAGTTGGGGAACATCACAAGCCCATTCCCACATGGAAAATACAAGAGGATCTTCTATATGAGTCAACCAGCATTTTAGGATTGCCAGTTTTCAAGGTTTCATCTGAAGTGTCAGGGACTAGGCCTTCTTTTCCGGGAGAAGGGGCGAATTCTCAGAGTCAGAGGACGGAATGTTGCATTTAGTTCGAGAGTTAGTGTTGCTTGCTGTACCCCCATGGTCCCTCAGGCACAGTCAGGATCTCCCCTTCACTCTCCAGCTTCTGCACCCATCATGCACCAGTAGATCCCACCTCTTTTCCACCAGGCCCCCCGCCATTTGCCAGGCACTTTTGGCTTTCTCCTTTATGTCTCAGGGTCTGAGCCTCAGATCTAGCAGACCTATTTCAAAATGGCAGAAATGTTCATCTCACCAGCACCACTACCTGACTATTAGCTTTGATTCTCTCTCTTAATGCAACTAACCTTTCCTAGCAATTTGGAGAGGGGGGGAAATGTAGGGAAGATTAGCCATGTAGAGAGAAGAATAGTAACTAGCATGAGTTACTAACTCTTGTGGACTTAACTTGCAAGGCTGACATATTTCAGTAGTGTGTGGTGTGACAACACTATATTTTCAAGTTTTTAGTAGATTTCCCCATATTTTCCCTGTTCCCATTCTCCCACAGCAGCCCTTCCCACCCCTCACAGACCCCTGGTATTTGTTTATCTGCAATTGACGTGTCACTATAGCATTATAATGTTATCACAATCTATTGAGTTCGATGAATTCCCAGTTTTCATTTTTTAAAAGTAAGTCTCTATCCCCTTTTGTTGTGGAGATATGCCTTTTCTCCTGTATCTTCACAACAAGAAGGGCTAGAGATAAACTTTTTTTGATCATAACATTATAATGCTATAGCTGTGGACGTGCGGTCGGCGCCCATCAAAGTGCCGAGGCGCAACTGTCTTGTCGTCAACGTCTTCAGCCACCCTGCTTCATGATTCCCTGAGCTTCTGGGTGAATGGGGGAGTGCCTGGTGCTGCTGGGGCGGTGGGTGATGGTGGAGGGGCCATGAGGGGCCCACCAGCGGTGGCTGACAATGGAGGTGGTGCGGGGGTGATGATGGCGATGGCTGATGGCGATGGGGGGGCTCGGGAAATCGGCTGGCGGGGGCCGAAGGCAGCACAGGGAGTGCAGGAGTCCCGCTGGTGGGACACTAGGAAAACTGGAAGGGATCAATTCACACATAAGGCTTATGATTATTACTCTATATGACCGAACCTGACACTCGCCCTGTTCCTCTCCCTCACCCTCTCATTCCAGTTTAATTAGCTGAACTCAAAGTTGGGTTGGAATACAAGCCGCAATTTGCAAGCTCAGGTATACCAGCTGAAAGAAAAGGAAAAGTGGGAGTCAGGAAGCCCAAGGTTCACTCATTTAATACCAAACCATAGTTTGGCTTTCTGTATGCACCAGCCCAGTGTGAACAGTAAAGAAACAAAAATGGGTAAACGGTTTAGATGTTTGCAGCAAAGTCATGTGATACTTTAAAAGCTAAGGCTGTTTCCAGTAGAAAGTGCAAAAATGCCACTCCCCCTACTCCTCCCTTTCCCCCCCCATGCTGGGACCCCCCCACACACACAGCCTGGGCCTCCCCCTTTATCTTCACTTTCCCTCCATACCAAGCCACACTGTAACACTCCAGCAGGGCTCAGCAGGGAAAGGGGGAAAGCCATTTCAAGGGCTAAAGATTGGGAATGGTAAATGGCATAGTTCTGAAAGTGGAGCATAGCTCTCTCCTCAATTCTACAGGAAATGTTCACATCACAGCCACTTTAAAGATTCCCCTTTAAAGCCCTGGGAACACCACCAGGCAGGCTCAGAATGAGCCCAATGTCATGTGGACATTCCTTTTTAATTTGAGGGCTTCCTGATTTCCATGTGGGAAGAATCCCCATGTGAACTCAACCTAGCATGTCTACCGTAGCATCCGCATTCATAGCCTTATCAGATGTATGCTTCCCCAAAACAGCATTCCTTTCTTTTTTATTATTATTAAGGGTTTTCTGATTGGTACCATCACAAAAGAAACCTGGATTGTTCACAGTGGCTAGCTAAATTACCAAAAAAAAGAAATTATCCCTTAAACTAAACCGAACCTCTTCCACAATATGGAATGGATAAAATAATCAAGAGTAGAGCGGGAGTTTATTAAGTTCTGAATCCAAATACAATAGCTGTAAAAATACATCCATGTTCTCATTCATACGTCAATATTGGCTGAAAACAATAGAGAATTCTTTTGATTGATTTGTTAAACAAGAAACAAAGAACGAACACCAAATTATTGCTTACCGGCTACAGAGGAACCAGCGTTGAAAATTACATGGAATTGTACCCCATGAATAATTCACAAGGGTGACTTTAAACTATCATTATGTCTAGCTCTCCTTTATACTGAACAAGCAGCTCATGTCAGTCATCACCAACCTAATAAGAGGTGGAATTTTTATATATTAATTAAGCCTGTGCTTTTCTCTTTTTTTGCTTGTTTCATATGCGACTATCTAAAATAGCAAAATTATCTTTTTTGTGTGCTGTTGTATGAGAAGCCTGAAGGCTGATGGCTTTTCTTTTTATTTAGCAGGCATAATTGAATGCTTATCTATTGATACTTCTTTATAAAATGTACCATAGACCCACCAAGCGGCAGACTCCAGCACATTGTGCACGAACTGTAGGAACGTATCCTGGCCGTGACTGAACATTGGCGACTGTGCACCCATGATTGGTGTGCGGGGGTAGTGCTCACTCGCGGGTATCTTACAGTGGTATCCGGGTGTCCGAGATGGCTCACGCCGGGTCAGCTGCAAGTATAACCTCGGTGACGGCACTAATTCAGGCAAAAGGGTTTACCCTTTGCACGTGTGGATTTTCCGAGTTAAAGAACGCTGTTCTTCCTCACGGGTTATCCAAGAACCGTGGACAGTGTGACCTTTGCGATCGCACCACCCGTTTAGATCTCTGGCAAACAGGCGTACAGAGATCAAGGCCGTACCTGAGGGTATTTCAACCCTAGGTAGCCTGAGTTTCAGGCTTTGCGGATAAGGAAGAGCTACTTCCTTTCCAGGAGCAACCAGAACCTGGACCGTAGTCCTTGAAGGGTGTTGGAATTCCGGGGGGATCAGTCCCGTTTTCCCTTGGCAGACCCAACTGCGCCAGATAGTGAGGTTTTCCCTACTGGAGAACTTAGCTCCTAGGGACGGGACGGCTACAGCGCGCAGCTTGTGCCGATCCCGTGCGAGTTGTCCTCAGCTCGCTTCGGGGGAGGGAGAATATTACGGGCGCAGCCTCTTGGCTGGGCACCGAAGTCGGGGAGCGTTTTAAGGAGACAGGGGTTTATATGTTCCTGCGTGTATGTAGTGCTTGTGCAACTGGGGGTCCCTAACCAGGTCCTCTTCGTAGTCGCGCCTCGGTGTCCACCCACAACGATAGGATCGGAGCGCGAAACCGAGGATGCTCCTGGGTTTAGAGGGAAAGGGGTAGAAATCCCTCCCGCAGTACAGATGCCACTAAAGGCCAAGCACGCAGACGGAAACCTCTCACACTTCCCTACGCTAGAGCGTCCAAACGACCAGATCGTTTCTCCACGTTTTGGGTCCTTCGGAACCAAATGGTTGGGTACTGGTTCCGAGGGGTCCAAAGGTCGCCTCACACGGGGCACCAGATCTGTTATGCCAACTTCTCCAGGAAATTCCTGGAGACCCAATCCAAGTTATCTACCAAGGAAAATTGGGTGTTTGTGGCTGTGCGTAAGTTCTATACCAGTCTATACAGAGGTCGGATGGCGAATGAGACGCTCGGCTATATCCCAGGAAGTGAGACAACACGCTAGTCCTTAAATAAATGTTGTCTTTACTAAAGGTTTTTCATCAGGCATACAAAATCGGAATCATACAAATTCATACAAGCTCCTTAGTTACAATAGTACATTAGAACAATTACAGCATAGAAAATAACAAAAGCATCAAAATGGGGATGACACAATGGGGCACGGCTATACTCATCTGAGGTCCAGCTGAGGAAGAACTCTCCTCCTTGGAACGCTGGGCAGCCGAAATGCAGCAGCTTGTGAACTCCAAGGCACACAGGTAGGACCAGCCAAACCACGTGTGAGCTCTCTGGGTCGCGACTCCGGAGAACTTAAGTAGTAGAGTCACTTGTAGCACCTTAGTGCACTGCTATGGGGAGGGTGGGTTAACCAGAGAGACAAAGGAGAGTTTCTCCTTAAATAAACTCTTTTTGGGGCATGTGCTATCCAGCCATAAACTATCAAACCCGTCCTCTAAACTATCACTACTGGATGAAGAGGGGGTGACGAGGGGATGACGAAGGGGATGACGCTCTCCTAAGGGGTGGTGGCAATATGTAGATCCTACTCCTACATCAAAGGTGCCTTTTGGCAAGGTGTGAATCTTCCGTTCCCATGGACACCTCTTGATTTGCAGATCTGGTTCCTGCTCCAAAGCCATAAACGCTATTGTCTTTAGATCTCCAAACCAGATTAAGGGAGTAGGGTCACTTGCTCTTTCCATTCCAAGAATGCCGGGGTTCGCTGGGGATTTTCCATAGCTCTCCAAGTGGGTGCAATGGCGCGGTGTCTTCTCCATCCCACAGAGTCATGGGATACATTCCAGGGACGCACATGGTCCGTATGTGCAACGGCAGGCCCAGGCCAGCCTATTTCTAGGCAAGCATGAGATGCAGAACAAAGCAACACACAACATACAGCAATCCCTGAATACACAATGCATAGGTATTCATGCTAGAGACACACATAAGCAGCATCACCACTATACAGAAATACAAACATAAGCTCATATCGTTACAGCTTCACAGGTCTCTTCATCAGGCAGAAGGGAAAGGTAGCAAAATTCCATTTTTCAAGAGAGCAAATTAGGTTACATGGGACTGATAACATTTGCATTGCTGATAATGGGTTATTTACAAGGCTGAAAACATTTGCATTGCTGATAATGGTCTATTTGCAAAGCTGGGTTACAAGTAACTGAAAACATTTGCAATTTACAGAATGAGTCAGTGGGGTATTAGAGACAGCAGAGCTTTAAGAAGGACTCTGTGCAAACGATTTGCGGGGAGGGGGGTATAGTAAGACGATTTTGACCATCCACTTCAACAGAGCTGAGTTGCTTTAGAAATCATTCATAATCAGAAAAAGTTGCCTGAAAGCTGGAATTTAAAACCCAGACCAACCTACGTAATTGGAGTCTAAACTACCTGTCCCCAGACTAAAAAGTGTACAAAGATGGCCATAACTTCTTCCTAGAGCACATGCTTTGCCTTCCATGGCATCTTCAGGTAAAGACTGGGAAGGATCTTAGCTCTGGACCTCAGACAATACTAGACAAACCAATGGACTGATTGAGTGCACGGCTGTTTTTTATATTCCTCCCTCCACCTACTGTGCCTGACCTCTGCTATCACCTATTCCATGTGCTTTCATACGTTAAAAGAATCAGTTGTTCTGTAGTGTTCCAAGCCTTCTTCCAGTTTGGTGTAGTGAGAGCCAGTTTGGTGTAGTGGTTAAGAGTGGTGGACTCTAATCTGGAGGGCCAGGTTTGATTCCTCGCTCCTCCGCATGAAGCCAGCTGGGTGACAAGCTGTCACAGTTCTCTCAGAGCTCTCTCAGCCCCACCTACCTCACAGGGTGCCTGTTGTGGGGAGAGGAAGGGAAGGCAATCCTAAGATGCTTTGAGACTCCTTCGTGTAGTGAAAAGCTCTGCTGCTGCTTCTTCTTCTTCTTCTTCCTTTTTCCTTTATTTTTAAATGTGAGGATTTCACCTAAAGGGCACTAACTGTTCCACGTGGATTTTTCCTCCGCCTTGGCTTCCTTACATCAACGCCATTTTGGGAAACATTCATATGATATCATCTTCTACTCACCCTGCTTCTGTGTTTCCCTCCGCCATGCTGCAGTCTTTCCCAATTCTAGGCCCCGGTCACACGAGAGGTTTTGGGCAGGGAGAGGGACGGATCGGGGGCGCAGCAAACGGGCGCGATCCCACAGCAACATCTGGGAAGCGTGGCGCGCCTGTTCCCGATCCGGCCCTTCCACCCAAAACCCCGCATCAAAAATAAATCACCTACCTAGGTAGTTCTTCGGGAAAGGGCGCATCAAGGCCGGCCGTGGGATCACCGGTGCGTCCTTCCGCCGGCTCATCCCCGGCTCCTGGCTGAACTGCGCATGCTCAGACATGCGCAGTTTGGCAGCCTCCCCCTCTCGACTGTCGCTTCCTCCCCGGCATCTGATCGTACCGGGGAGCAATGGCGCCACGGCTCAGGGGATCTGTGGGATCCCGCCACGGCGTCTCTATTTTGGTGCGGCTTTTAAAAGCCGCACTGCCCGTTTTTTTTCCTGCCGTGTGGCAGGGACCTTAGAAAGATTGCAGTCAAAATGCTTTTGGACATTGTGGATGGAAAGGTGTGCGTTGTTGCAGGTGCCACCCACATCGGTGTCACTTTCCTCATCTCACCCTCCACAGTGCCCATTTCCCCCACAACAATACACACATCAGATTATTATAGCACAGTAATGTTATAACAATGTCCTAGTTCACAGCTTTATTTTTTAAAAAATCTCTAGCCCTTTTGTTGTGGTGTTATAAGAGGACACGTGTATTGTGCATAATGTTGCCAGGATTCCAAAATGTGTGGAAATGACAAGACACACACACACACACACACCCATGAAAACTGAGAAGTAGTCATTGTTCCAATAGATAGTTATAATGTTAATACAGCGATCTGTCAATTCTCAATTCTTTTTTTAAAAAAGCCCAGTGAACAAGTGGTCTGGGTTGGGAGAAAAAATATTTCAAATGATAAAGCCCTATTTTCCATAAAACACATAGCCCCCACCTCCCGTTTAAACTACATAGACAAATTAATCAATATATTTGGATGCCCCTTCGTGTCAAATTTGAGCAGTCAAGAAATCTAATGAAATAAATGAATAAATAAATGACCCTAATATGGCAGTATTCTGTCTCTCTCTCTGTCTCTCTGTCTCTCTGTCTCTCTCTCTCTCTCTCTCTCTCTCTCTCTCTCTCATCTTCTGGAGCTTCACTTCTTCCTTTGTCTTTGCCACTGGTTTCGTTAACTCCCCCACATGGACTTAGCTAAGTGAATAATTTGGCACCTTCTGCTCTCAGTTTTTCCTGAGCAGGTTTATGGTAAGGCTCTGGGTTATTTGTGCTTGCTGCTGAACTGCTTCTTAGGTGCCTTTGGCTTTAGGGTTCCCAGGTTCCCCCCTAGCCACCACCAGGAGATTTGAGTGGGGCACAGTGCCACAGAGTCCACCTGCCGAAGCATCCGTTTTCTCCAGGGGAACTGATCTCTGTAATCTGGATATGAGCTGTAGTTCTGGGGGGTCTCCAGGTCCCACCTGGAGGCTGGCATCCCTATTTGGTCTCCACCTACAGAGTCCTTCCAGTGGTTTTGCCCCCCTTCATGAACATGCCCCTTGTAATGAAACAGACACATGATTACCGATTCTTCCTTTCTTGTGCAGGTGGATGAGTGAGCATTTAGGTCTTGCTGTTTACAGTGCTGTATCTTTGAAGAACTGCATGGTCAGACACTACCCAGATGACTCTCGTGTAATGTTGAGAATTGGCAATACTGCAGTTCAGAAGACACAAAGATATAGCCAGCCCCCTTCCTTGCCGGTGCGGCTCAGACATGTGGCACTCCTGAAAAACAAATCTGTAGCAAATACAAGTGAAGTTACTGAACGGGTTTTTGTCCCCCAAGAAGACATTGCAAGATATCTGCCCCGCTAAAAGCAGTCACTTCCCGTTCCCTCTCCCTTTCCCTCCTCTCCACCCCACTCTCCCACATGTGCTGACACAGCAACTCCTCCCCCTCCTGCTTTTCTCCCCCCCCCCCCAATGTAGTTACCTTGCTATTTCCTTTTCAAATTGAAAACTATTATGAGGGTTTAGCCTAATACTAAAAACCCATAGTTATAAATTTTTCACCCATTATTTCTAGTTCCATCCTTCTTTTTCTTATCCCAGAAGTTATTTCATGCAAGGCTTGGAAGGGGAAGAAGCATTCAGAAACTTTCCCAGGCAGATGGGTCTGGTGTCAAGGTTATAATAAAGAAGTTCTGTTTTCCTGGTCCACATGAAAGTGTGTCGCTGGAGGGTGGGTAAGCCCTTTGAGAAACAGTCGGTATGGCAGCACTTTCAGAGCTAAAGCATGGTGAATACAGAAAACTGCATCTTCTCTTTCTCCCCCCCTCTCTCTCCTGCTTTAATGCAATGTGCCTCCTGAGCTTAATTCTTTTTAATGGTTATTTAATTACTTAGGCTGTGGTCCTTCATCTGGTCTGCCAGAAAAACAAAACAATAGTCTTGCAAAAACTTATTATACTGCAAACATTTTTGAGTGTGCTATTCAGAAATAAACATTTTAAGTTTCCCTGGAAGTGACATCAGTCTTCTTTAGCAGTTGCTGAAAACTCTGTGGTTTTCTTGTCAAACTTGGGCCTTTGGGTTTTGCTGTAGAGCAGAGGTGTGTAACTCATTTGTTATGAGGGCCGGATCTGACGTAAATGTCACTTTGTCGGATGGACCATGGGTGCCATGAAATGAAACACAAGGTACCAGAGATACAAACTTTATAAAGATGATTTCAGATGCCGAATGGCAATAGCAGGCATGATTGTATTAGGTGTGATATGCAGATGGGTGGAGAAATCAGCATTGGTAATGAGACAGGAAACCTAGGTCTCATTTTGGTACAGGAGGATTCAGTCCAGGAGGATGCAAAGAATAAATGGAAATAAGACTGAAGAAGTGAGCAGTGACTCACAAAAACACATACCCTACCACAATTTTGTTAGTTTTTAAAGGTGCTACAGGACTCTTACTCTTTCTACTACTATTAGAAACCACAACATTCAAACACCAGTGGGGGGACATTTTAACCTTACAGGGCATTCAGTTGCTGACCTAAGAGTAGCAGTTCTCTTACAAAGGAATTTCAAAGGGAGATAAGAGAGACTGCTTAATTGCAACTGATCACAAAATTCATGACAATGCAAACTCCTGGACTGAACTGAGACCTAGGTTTCTTCTCTCATTACCAATGCCTGTATTGTCATTTGGCATCTGAAATCACTTCACTCTCCAAGATATAAGGTCAGATGGACTTACATTCCAGCTGTATCTGAAGAAGTGAGCAGTGACTCATGAAAGCTCATGCCCTGACACAAATTTTGTTAGTCATTAAGGTGCTGCTGTACTCTTGCTTTCTTTCAATAATAAGAAATGCAAAGCTGTGCTGTTAGGTTTCTCTCTCCCCCCCCCCAATCTGTTAGAA
>NW_015172040.1:93393-94340 GCF_001447785.1 Gekko japonicus | reverse complement strand
TCCGTCTTTCCCCCCCCCCCCACGAAGAAGTGTGCAGGCAAACAAAAGCTTATAGCTGGAATAAATGTTGTTGGTCTTCTTAAAAGTATTACTGGACTCCATTTTATGTTTCTCTGGATCTTTCCCTCCCACTCCCTCCCCAGAGGAGGAGAGGGGCAGGAGCCTTCAGCCAATCAAAGGAAGGCTTTTGTTCTCTGCAGCAGGAAATAGGAGAGACTGTCCAAAAGGAGCTGTGAAGTTAGAAACAGGAAGCAGCACAGAGTCAGTTGCTCTCAGGCCGGATTGGAGCCTTTCGGGGTCTGAATCCGGCCTGTGGGCCGTATGTTTGACACCCCTGCTATAGAGTTTCTGGTGATTCATAGAGAGGATCAACATCACTTGGCAGTTTTTTCCAGAAGTGACATCACACTACGCTGATGCCCCTCCCCAGTCTCCCACTAGTTGGCAGGCCTGGCAACACTAACTCAGCATCATGGGAACACAGTGGCCAGCATGTCTTTGCCACTTAAAAAAAAAACAAATTAAAATTGCTTTATTAAAAATTCAACATTTTACATCATATTGCCCTTGGTCACAAAGGTAGCATTTATTCCAAAAAGGCCATACATCGATGAGCTAGCAGAAACATTTCTGGGAGAGTGACGAATGGCGGTGAGATAAGTGATCTGAGAATAGCAGGGTAGAGCTTATGGGGCTAAAAGGAAGTCCGGTGCAAGTAGGTGAGGAAAGCTGCAAGAGGGGCTGACTTTTGTTCAGGGGCCCAGCTGAACTGAGGAGGATCTACATGTTCCGTGTGGCTTCTAAAGAAGAGGCGCTCGAAACCTTTTATTTAACGCTACCAGTGCCACAGCAATGAACCTCACATTCAAAGACTGACAAAAGTTCCCATCAGAGTTACTATTTATTTACCAGTCCCTCCGTACATTATTGCTTTAGCAAGTAAACTT
>NW_015172040.1:86286-93138 GCF_001447785.1 Gekko japonicus | reverse complement strand
GTAAACTCCCTTTTTTTTGTGCCTTTGTTTTTTTTTTGGCCCCCCCCCCCCCCCCACTTTCTACAGGTTTGAACATCCGGCAGGCTCAGGTTATTGTGCTGACCTCGGGTACTAAATGTATAAATGGAGAGTACATTAACGACCAAGGACTGGTGGTCAACGATTGCCACGCGGAGATTGTGGCGCGGAGGGCCTTCCTCCACTTCCTTTATTCGCAGCTGGAACTGCACCTGAGGTAAGCTGGGTTTAGAAGAAGCAGCAGCGTAGTGGGGTGTAGTGGTTAGAGTGCCGGATCTGGGAGGCCCAAGTTCTAATCCCCACTCTGCCATGGAAGCTTCCTGGGTGACTTTGGGCCAGTCGTGTGCTCTTGGCCTAACCTACCTCACTGAGTTGTGGTGAGGATAAAACGGAGACAGGGAGAGTGTTCTGAGCGACTTCGGTCCCCAATGGGGAGCCAAGTGGGATATAAATGAAGTAAATAAAGCAAATAAATAAACAGAGGTTTCCAGTAGAAAAGAGCAAGAGTCCAGGAGCACCTTAAAGTAGGGTTGCCAAGTGACTCACCAAAAAAAGCGGAAGAGAGTTCATCCCATTCCGGGACATTTGTACGCGCCGCAATGACGTCGCCCAGAAGTGACGTCATCACACTGGGCACATCACGGGCGATGCTCTAGCAACCGGACTGAAAACTCTATGGGTTAGGGTTATTAGGGTTAGGGTTGTTAGGGTTGCGGTTATTAGGGTTAGCGTTATTAGGGTTAGGGTTATTAGGATTAGGGTTGGGGTTATTAGGGTTGGGTTGGGGTTAGGGTTAGGATCAGTGTTCCCTCTAAGCTGAGTTAGTCTGAGCTAGCTCACAGTTTTTTAGCCTCCGGCTCACACATTTTTGTCTTCGCTCAGGAAGGATGGCTCCAGAGCAGACTAATGTATGCAGTAGCCAAATCGCTCGCTCACAACTTTAATGCCGGTAGCTCACAAAGTAGAATTTTTGCTCACAAGACTCCACAGCTTAGAGGGAACATTGGTTAGGATCATTAGGTCATTAGGGTTAGGATTAGGGTTATTAGGGTTATGGTTATGGTTATGGTTATTAGAGTTAGGGTTTGGTTTATTAGGGTTAGGGTTTGGTTTATTAGGGTTAGGATTAAGGTTAGGGTTATCAGGGTTAGGATTAGTCTTAATTCAGGTTCGGGTTTTTAGGGTTAGAGTTAGGGTTAGTGTTATTAGAGTAAGGGTTGGGTTTTTAGGGTTAGTGTTATTAGGATTAGGGTTATTAGGGTTAGAGTTAGGGTTAGAGTTATTAGGGCTATGGTTATTTCGGGTAGAATTAGGGATATTAGGGTTATTACCATTAGGGTTATTGGGGTTATTAGAGTTAGGCTTTAGGAGTTAGTGTTTGGGTTGGGGTTTTTAGGGTTAGGGTTATTAGTGTTAGGGTAAGGTTGCCCATAGAGTTTCCAGCGATTCCTAGAGCCATCCTGTGTCACTTCCAGGTTTTTACTGGAGGTGATGTAGCACCACATGTGATGTTACCATTTTTTCCCCCTAGGTGGTGTCCTGCATTCCTCATGGCTGGCCCCAAGTTATGCAGGCCAGGTCTAGGACTATGTTGAAAGGCTGTGTCAGGGGCAGCTAGGCAGTAGATTCTGAACACTAGTTTGGATAAGCGAGCTTTTGTTTATGAAAGTTGCAATGTAGTTGTTTTTCTGACCCACTTATCACAAAGTTTGGGAGTGACTTGCAGCATAAGAAGTTTACAAACAGAATCAGATTTTGTTTGTGTGAGTCTGTTTTCCTTCAGCACCTCTTAGGTCTTAACCTTAAAATCATGTTTTATGGAGCCTCTTGGTTGTTTTTACCAGTGCTCTAAACACAGGCCTGATAATAGCAGTAAATGGCCAGAGAATGAAAGGCTAGATATCTTCACATTAGAGGCGTTTTCCTTGCTTGTGGGTGCTGAGTCATACAGGAGAGGTTATTTACGATAAGCATGCTCTCTTGTATTGTGGTGGTTACTGATACTTTGTTTGGATCATAAAAGAGCTACCCACTGGCACGTGAAGCAGGCAGGAGCCCTGGAATCCCTGTCAGTCATAAACGCTCCCCTTTCTAACAGCACCATAGGAAGCAGTGGAAGAATTAGCTTGACCTACATGTAGGGATGCCAGCCTCCAGGTGAGACCTGTGGATCCCCCAGAATTACAGCTCATCTCCAGACTACAGAGATCAGTTCCTAGGGTTGCCAGTCCCCAGTTGGGGGATCCCCAGTTTGGAGCCCCTCCACTTGCTTCAAGGTTATCAGAAACCTGGGGGGCGATCACCCCCAAACAGGCAAGAAACCAAAAATAGATGTGATGTGCCTATATCACCCGATAGTGACATTAGCAGGTCAGTGATGTTGGGGGGGGTAACGCTCTGGTTTCTGGGCAAAACTCTGTGGTAAAAAGCTTATTCTGCCATAGATGTTTTGCCCACAAACCAGAGCGTTGCCCCCCACATGCCTACATCACTTCTGAGGGACATAGGCACATCACCCCCCATGCCCCCAACATGCCTACGTCATCACATTTATTTCCAGCTTCTTCCCTCCCCGCTCCCGGTAAGCTCCTGCTAAGCACCCCCACCTGCTCATCCGACAGACCTGGCAACCCTATCAGTTCCCCTGGATAAAATGGATGCTTTGGAGGGTAGACTCTGCAGTATTGTACCCCACTGAGGTCCCTGTTCCCTCAAGTTCCAGGAATTTCCCAACCTGGGTCTGGCAACTCTCACTTTCCCCACTGGTGGCCAGGGGGGACCTGGCCATCCTACCTAGATGTCCGTGGTTGGCAGTATCTTTATCTGGCCTTTCCCAACTACTTAGCTTTCAGGTGAGTCATTAATTAACAAATTTTTCCGTGCAGCGTTGTATAAAAACAGCATGATTATGTGCGTTTTTAATTTGTTAGCCACCTCGGTGGCCCTTATGAGGGCAGAAAGGCAGGGTATAAATTTTGTAAAGTAAATAAAAATAAACTTAAAAGGAGGAGAGAGAATACGAGAACCCTAGAGGGATTGGCCGTAACTGATATTCTCTCTCTTTATAGTCTCTGATTCTTTCATGTTAGGTTTACATTAAATTATTATGTTTTTCTCCATGTAGCCATCCCAGTGCTTGCTTTGTGCTGAGAATGGCATCAGTTCCTCTAGGGACAGGAGTGCAATCAGTGTATCTTAAGCTCCGTATTGATCCATCTTCATAGTACATTCAGTTATGTTATTATGTTATTTGGATCAATGCTACGTTTTTGTGTGTAAAGGGAATTTTCAGAGCAAAACAAAACTGTGTTCCCAACAACTTCTGCAGATCTCTCTCTCTCACTCTCTCTCTCTCTCTCTCTCTCTCTCACACACACACACACACACACGCATGCACATTGTCTGTCCTTTGTGCCTTTTGAAAGGAGAGTTGGAAACTACTGCACAGCTACTTCTGTTCCCTTTTACATTGCCTAATCATGTTGAAATCTTTCTTGTTCACATATCGGGTCGATTGGTCTGTACAGTGGCCAGCTCCAGGCCAGGAACTTCCTGGAGATTTGGGGGCTGAGCCTAGGGAGGGCAGGGTATAATGCCCTAGACTCTACCCCCCGTTTTCTCCAGAGAAACTCCTGTTGTCTGCAGATCTGCTGTAATTCCAGGAGGTCTCCAGGCCCAAACTGGAAGTTGGCAACCTGACTGGCTACCCTGGGTTCCACTTAAAAGCAGTTCTCAAAGTTAAACTGGACAGACTTTATGCACTCCTAGCAAAAGGATGTTGGAAGTGAATTAGCTCCCTGACCCATGTCTAATTTCCTTCTCCTTTCTCCTGTCTCAGAATCAGATAGTAGATGTTTATATCCGTTTTCTCATCAGTGAGGCCCAAAGCGGCTGACAACATCATTTTATCCTCTCAACAACAACCCAGTGGAGTAGGTTAGGCTGAGAGTGACTGGCCCAAACTCATCCAGTGAACTTCCATGGCAGAGTGAGGATCTGAACCCGGGTCTCCCAGATCCTGTTGTGATCCATGTTAGCTCTCCGGGTTTCAGTGGTAATCTGCTCAGAAGAGCTTCTCATAGAAGATTGCAGTGGCTAATTTCAGGCAAAATGCCCTCTTGTTGGGGTAGACTTGTAAACTTTAGCTAGCAATGGAATGAGCGAGGAAGGGGTGGAACCTTTAGATGCAGAAGGGTGCAGAATGTGTGGAATGCAAGACTGCCCTGCTGGGGAGCTTGACCCTTAATCATAGGCTCTTAACACCTTGTTTAAGGCAATTATGATTTGTGTATGGAAACTGTTAAGAGAGGGAGACTTTTGTTCTAAGTTGTAAATTTTAGAATTGTTTCAGGGCTGTGTTATCTAAGGGGCAATTCATTTGGGACCCTCATATTTGAAGCCAGTACACACTGACTACAGAATTAGCCACTGAGATCTTTATCGAGTAGTTCTTTAGACATTGCGTGGTTTACACCAGAACACGATGTGTGTCGTAGGGATGCCAGTCCCCAACTGGGGGCGGGGGATCCCCTAATTTCATGGGCAGAAGCCCCTCCCCCAGCAGCAACCAACAGTGGCTGCCCCTCTTTCTCCCTTCCTGTAAGATTTAAAGGGCCCTCCAGCTGATCGACAGGAGGGGAGGGAGAAGGGTGGCCGCCAGCCACACACCTGAACTTGCTTGTTGCCGAAAGCATTTAAACAAGCGGGGGGCTGAACTCCAAGCAATGAATTTGTCGCTTGGGATGCAGGTGCACGGAGCACCAGTCCCCAGTGGGATGATGTCACTTCTGCAGGATGTCATCACATTGGGGACATCCCTGCCCCCTCCAGAAATGCTCCCCAAAGTCCCCCGCTGGGGACTAGGAAGGACCTGGCAACTCTACGTGTGTGTGAGAGAATGTTTGTTTTGTGCAAGTGCACAGCTCCCCCATATCATTCTGCACTGGCAGCCAGCGCCGTTCCCTATCCCACGCATGTGCACAACCGCGCTACTGCCGGTTTGCTGCACAACGCGTGATCGGCTGCCGGAGCACGGAGCCACGGGGGCACATCGGATCACGCTCCCGTGGTTCTTTTGGCTCCAGCTCGATAATTTGCCTCCCTTCGGCAGCGGATCCTCCCGTTCGTGTGACCGGGACCTCTATAGCACTATGCCCGACTGAAGCCCCTCCCTTCCTCAAACCTTGCCTTCCTCAGGCTCCACCCCCAAAATCTCCAGGTATTTCCCAGAGTTGGCCGCCTTACTTTGCCTCCTCATGAAGGAAAACATTTTTGTCTGATGGAATCAGATATTTGAAGAATGAGAAACAGTAGTCAGCACCAAGCCATTTACTGTTTGGCATGAAGAAGCAATGTGGGTCAACTCGACCCACTTTTACCTCAAGGTGGGAAGGATTTAGTGGAAGTAATAGCACAGGAAGGAAACTGGTCCATGAGTCTTATTTAATCTAGGCCAATAAACAACTCTTCAGCCTGCAGAACTGAGGCCTACTCCCATACCCCACCACATACCTAGCAACAGTCTCTAAATACCCCCCAGGTTTCCTCGGTAACACATTTTAACTGTATAACAGCAGACATTAACGCTTTGCCGTTTTAGCTCTGAATTATTTCAGAATATGTGTGATATCTTAAAACTCTGGAAGTAGCGAGGTTTTCAGGTATTCCATTGTTCCGGAGGTTTCTGTCAGGGTGATAATGCAATTAAAGTGGTTCGGAGAGTTCACTGAAGGTGGTAGGAAAATGAGAGAGCTGCGGGAGGCCGCCCTCTCCTCAGGAGTTCCTAGTGGCTCTGTGTTGCTGTCAAGCAGGGTAATGTGCCTGTAAATTTCACTCGACAGAAAACGCATCACGGCATCAAAAACCGACAAAACAAGCAAACCATGGAAGAGTGACAGCCAAGCGATTTTAACAGCATGCAGACTGTGCTGGAAGGGGAGGTGGTGATCAAGCAAGATGACAAGCTAGTAGAAAGCAAAACACAAGGAGTTGCTAAGGATTGTCAAGTATACAGATGGAAAAGAAGAAAAGTAGTTTAGCTGCATCCAGACTTAGCAAGAGTACCAACCACTCTGGGATTTTAAAAAAAACAAAGGATGATCTATCTGTATGAGAAATGTGAAGGCCCATGAGTGAAAATCTTGTTAATTAGCCCCCTTAATGAATGAGCTATTATTACTTTTCAGACAAGAGTATTAATACTTTGTGCACATGTGCCGTGGAGCTTCTGAAAAGGGAAGCGAGACTGTCTTTTGTCCATATACATGTGTTAGGAAGATAATGCTGTTGTCAGTGTGGTGCTTGTAATTCATACATTATAATATAATATTACTTTTCTGAAGAAAAGTACTCATACTCCTGTTCAAAAAAGAACTTCCAGGGATTTGCTGAGGGGGAAAAATCCACCGTGTATAATCTTAACCATATATGCTCATACTTACATGTGTGTGCACCTCTTTAAAAATATGATTAAGTATCCTGAGAATACCCAAGGCTCTGCCCTAAGAAAACCAAGTTAAGCTCATCATACTGGACTATGATTTGATGCTTTGCAGTTCTGGCAAACTCTCAATAAGAAATGCCTCTACCATATTGAAGCATCCATGCAAAAGTGAGCTTCCCATGAGGGACCGTTGTAAAAAACAGGGCAATGGAAAATTGACATAAGTCACTAAGGAAGGTCAAAGGAGGGCATGCAGATTAAGGCTGCCAAATATGTTTTGGCCAGGATTGGGGGGTTCCCAGCCGGTGTCTGGAACGTGCGCGCGCGCACCGCATGCGCATCACCCGGAAGTGACGTCGCACGCTGGGGGCGGGGCCACACCATTTGAGGGG
>NW_015172040.1:77417-85437 GCF_001447785.1 Gekko japonicus | reverse complement strand
CTGGGGGCGGGGCCACACCATTTGAGGGGAAAACTCAAATGGCGTGGCCCCGCCCCCAGCGTGCGACGTCACTTCCGGGTGACGCGCACGCGGGGGTGGGGTTTCCCCCGGCCCCCGATTCCGCGGGAGCGGAAAGCGGGGCTCGAAAGCAGGGGGAAATCTGCCCCCCGGGGGCATTTGGCAGCCCTAATGCAGATAGACTCTGACAGCTACAGCAACCAAGATGGCTGAGCAAAGAGCTGACCCAGGGCTTCTCTACATATCCTCATTGTGTTTCATTTTTTTTCTTCTTCAAAGTCAGGCTGCTCTAAAGTAGACAAACACAACACCTTCCAGCACCAATTCCCTGATATTTCTCAGTGTCGAAGGAACTGCAGGTCTGCTGCTGGCTAAATCAATTTCGATTCCACGCTGACCTGAGGCGGGCTCCTATTGTAAACAAGCTTGGTAACACCTTGAAGAAATAGAGCAAGTGTTGAGGCCATAAAGGCATCACTAAGGACCTATTCGTTTATTACTTGGCCCTTGCGAGTTTGGCTAAAGCTAAACTGAGAACAGGCCTCAGGCCTGAGTACTCTTCCCCAGTTCTCCGCATCATGGTTAGAATTTTACAACTAAACAAGAGTTTTATTTAAACATCTGCATTTCTCTATTCAGTCATTAATGTCTATCCTGAGGCAGGGGCAGGGGAAAGACTGGGGAAGGGGGCAGATGTGAACCTGGGTCCTACTTTTTTTTTGCTCCCCCCCCAAGGGGATTTTTAATTGCATTTTTTAATATACTACAAACTACAACGAAAAATTGTGAAGGGGTAACTACATCTAGGGAGAAAGGAAAGAAAACCACAACTAACTAAAACCCCAAGAATAGGAGATCATCACAACAGCTTGTATAAATGTTAAATTGCTAATATTACTTTGAACAGTCCAGCAGAGGGCTATGCTAAATTTTTTATCTTTTTATCTAAAGTTTTAACCATTCAAGAGAACCCCCAGAGCATCCCACAATAAAACTAAAGTTTAAAGGCGCACTTCAGAGTACTTCAGCCTTCATTTTGTCTTATCTTTTCTAATCCTCAATTTATATGTATGCTTGGAGGCAGCCGCCCCCTTATCAGAAAGAGAGTCCTCGTCGGAAGACCCCGAGTCCAATTCGCCACTAGATTTGCTGTCATCTTCTTCCTTCTCGACCTCGGCTGGCTCTCCCAGCTGCACTCTCAGGAACTCACGTGCTTTGGAAACAGAGTCAATCTTTTCTTTTTTATCTTGTAGTTTGAAAATGACTCCTTCTGGAATTAACCATCTGTAGACAATGCTGTTTGTTTGAAGAAAAGGGATTAAATCTTTATATTACTTTCTCTTTTGCCTTATTTTGAATGGAATGTCTTTTAGAATCCTGATAGTGTTGTCCCCGATTTTCAAGGGTATTCCGGTAGTTCCTTTCAGGATAGAATCCCTCACGTGTCACTTTGAGAATCTAGCTACTACGGTATTTCCCCAGGCAGATTATTCTTTTTGATGTAAACGGAATAGGACCTATAGGCCACATCCATTTTGCTTGCATGATACTCCGCTTTCAAATCTGTAACTGGGGCTAATGCTTCACTCAGGAGTTGCTTTAGATTCTCATCTTTTAATTCTGGGACCCCTTGGAACCATAGGACCAAATTTGCTTTCTCCATTTGCAGCTATAAAAGTTGTGATTCTTCAGAGACTTGTTTCTTTTCCAGCTTTTGCACCTTTTTCTTAACTTTTTTGGCGTTGGTGTCCATTTCCTTCACCTTCTCAGCCGTTTGCTCCTTTATTTTTAAAGTCTCAGTCAGTTCAGTTAGAGCTGCTGAGTTGCTAGATTCTGATTTAGATTTGTCAGCTGTTGTTCGATGTTAGTCATCTAGGCCAGCAGAGGGCGCAAGGACTCTGCCAACATTTTGGAGAGCTCGGTGGTTTCTTCCAGTCGAGGGCTCAAGCCGGCTGGTTTCACTTTTACTGGTTTGTCTTTCTCTGCCCTCTTTCCCACCATCTTTATGGATTGTTTACTTTTATGAAAACTTGCTAAAGTCTCTGAAATATGCCCATACGCTTATCCGCACTCTGGTAAGTCTCACAAAACAGATTTCAATGCTTTTTCTTCCGCTCCCCCCTAAGTATTTTGTTGTTTAGTTCATGCATGGGGCCCCTCCCCCGCTCGCCTTTTTCGCCGTTCCCAGGGGGTAGCTTTCTTCTTAAATTCTCGTTTTGCTTTAACCCGACTCACAGTTCATTGTTGGTCATACGACCTCGTTCAGCATATGTTTAAAACGCTCAATCTCCAACGCTTGTCCCGGTCAGCGGCTCTAGATCCATACGGACACTCAGCAGCAGGACCATCGGGGCAGAGGAGTGCCTCAATTCCCCAGCATCGCGCTGGCAAAGAGGGCACCC
Source organism: Gekko japonicus (assembly GCF_001447785.1). Lineage (NCBI taxonomy): Eukaryota > Metazoa > Chordata > Lepidosauria > Squamata > Gekkonidae > Gekko > Gekko japonicus. The sequence goes on along the minus strand of NW_015172040.1, from coordinate 83,017 downwards.
CTCAAAAGCCCCATGGATAGGAGCCTTTTGCCAAGGCTCCAGGGCGGGTAGCGACCCATCGCCCCCCCTTTCTGCTGGTGCGCAGATCACATCCCCGGGAGGTCCGGGAGATGCGTCTGCCAGCGTGTCGCCATAAACCGGAAGCCTCTGGAGCCTACATCTAATACCATTCCAGGGACAGTCCCTAGGCCACGTAATGAGTGACTGAGGACATCAGGGAGTATTTGTGTGATTTTCTCATTCCCTCCATCCCATGATCATATTATTTTCATTGCCTTTTTGTTTTCTGTCCCCATTTGGTTTGGAACGCCCAATACATGTTTAGTTTCCAAGACAGCAATATTATTTTTGAGACTGGCTGAAAACGAGTGATTCACAGAATTCGTTCAGAGTTGTGAAATATAGCTGTTTGCATCTTCCTAATGTGCAAAAACGGTGCAGGCTCTTAGGCTGATCATTTGTGCTATGTTCCAACAATGGCGCCTGGCAGTGCCCACCCTCCCCCACACCTCAGAAGATCTGCCCTTCATTGGTTCCTCTGAAATCGATTCAGAATTAAGTGGTTGAAGTCTGTAGCCTTGTAGGATTTGTGAGGCAAGACTTGCTTCTTTGGAATTTACAGAGAAACCCACATGGATTATCTTCAGGTAAACGTTTCTATCTATGTGTTGGGTTTTAGTCTTCAAAGAACCTATTCTCATCTAATCCAATTTCACCTAGATAGCCCAGGCTAACCCAATCTCACCAAACCCTGGAGGCTAAGCAGAGTCAGCCCTCATTAGTAGTTGGATGGGAGACCACCAAGGAACTCCAGGGTTGCTACGCAGAGGCAGGCAATGGCAAACCACCTCTGAATGTCTCTTGCCTAACTTGCTATAATTTGCCTGCAACTTCACAGCACTTTCTACTGCCAGTCCTGTTTAAAGAGACAAATGGGGTAGAATTCCTAGTGAGTGTATTTTTGCCATTGGGCCAGTTTTCCACTGTTTTCCAGATTTTGCCCCTTCTGGCTAGTTGCCAGGTGAAATTTTTCCACACATAATTGAAGGAATGGGAGTGAGGCTAGCTTTTAACCTCTCAGTGTCTTTGAAGGCAAAGGTGTATCATGCACTGTGCCTTGAAGAGTTTTGTGGATTGGTCTTGCAGGCAATTGTTTAAAATGGCAATTTCAGTTGATGGGTGGTCTCATCAGGGGACACACTTATGATACCTTTGTCGATTAAGGGAGTTCACCTAAGCCAGTCTTAGAAGTCCCTTAATCGACAGACGCCCCACAATGCTAGCCAAGTTTTCCTGCCCGTCTCATTCACTAAAAATTCCATTTATTTATTTATGGCTGTTTGCATCTTCCTAATGTGCAAAAACGGTGCAGGCTCTTAGGCTGATCATTTGTGCTATGTTCCAACAATGGCGCCTGGCAGTGCCCACCCTCCCCCACACCTCAGAAGATCTGCCCTTCATTGGTTCCTCTGAAATCGATTCAGAATTAAGTGGTTGAAGTATTCTAAAAGGGAATGGGACAAAGACACAAGTTGCTATTTATTCATTTATTTTCTAAGAAACAGTCCTAATTCTGGTGCAAGTTTCCGCCAGCCTACCAAAACTTGGGGATGATTCCATCCTGGCTCCAGACATAGCCAGCACTTCTGCCGACTTCATACCAGCCACCTCATTTAGGCCTTTACCAGTCTACTCTAACCATGACCATATAAATAAGCATAGGCTCCTTGATACAGTATGAAGCAGGTGAAAAGGGGACTCTTTCACAGACAATTTGAGACAGTCCCCAAAAAATCATTCTCAGCCCCCAAAGCAACCAACTAATCCTCTACTTTAAAAACTGAATACACTTTTTTGTTATTAAGTCACAGCCAACTTATGAGGACCCTGTAGGGTTTTCAAGGCAAGGTGGTTTGCTGTTGCCTGCCTCTGCATAGCGACCCTGGTATTCCTTGGTGGTCTCTCATGCAAATACTAACCATGGTTGACCCTGCTTAGCAGCTGTGATCTGATGAGCATGGGCTTTGCACATAGATGTTAATGTCTAAATAAGCAGGATTAATATTCTCCATCCTTAGTGCAGGACAGTAAATTAAGGGAAAGTATATTTACCTTTCCATTCATAAATTGGTGGTTATAGGTTCCCTTATATTCCTCTTATAAGGAAAAGGGGCTTACTTCTGTAGCATTTTTAATTTATGAATACAGCCTGCCATCAAACCAGCGGTTTGAAAGATTCCCTTTCCACTTGGTCATAAATCATAATATTTCTTACCACCTATTTTCCCTTTTTTACTTGCAAAAAAAGTTTAAAAGCTGTGTCTAAACTCATTGGCAAGACAGCCTTCAGACCTATTGAATTTTAAAAGTTGATGATAAAAAATGTTGAAACACATCCTGCTGTTTAACGCATTTAATCTTTTACATACTGCATACAGATTATTTTGCTGTATAGTTGGTCTGATGATTGAGCCTTAAATTCACTGGGATGCTGGAGATCATACCTAGAAAGGGAGGATACCAGGTGCTAAAGAAGAAAATATGTATGCGCCAAAAAAAGGCTGCAGAGACTAACCCGTAAGGAAAATAGAATTAGTTCTGATTTAGAGTGTAACAAATGACCTACACCCTCTCTTTGTGATCCTAGCAAGCGGCGAGAAGACGGGGAGCGATCAATCTTCGTGCGGTTAAAAGAGGGAGGCTACAGGCTAAAAGAGAACATTCTGTTCCATCTGTACGTGAGCACTTCGCCCTGCGGAGACGCACGCCTCAACTCCCCCTACGAAATCACAACTGACTGTAAGAACTGTACTTCCCTGCTATTATTTCTTTTTCTATTAACATGTTTGTTCTGTGCTTCCTCCTAAGGAGATAGCAGAAATAATGCAATGAGGCTGCAGAAACAGTAGAAAATATCCTTCTCTCGTTGGGCTGGTGCGGACATAACGTTGGTTTCCTCTTTTTTGCGGTTAAGGAACTAAGACTCAGGATGTCTTCTCACAGTCCGTCATCTGCCCAACGCAGCTTTCCCTCCTCCTTAGATACGTGGTTTAGCAGCACCAGCATTAGCTATGGTTAAGTTTAACCAGGATACTTGTTTCAGTAGTGTTTGAAACCACAATTTAAAACAGACTTCAAGCCCTGGGTTAAGGGGAATCTAGGGTCCCTGCCAAAGTGCGGCTTTTAAAAGCCGCACCAAAAAAGAGAGGCCGCGGCGGGATCCCACGATCCCCTGAGCCGCGGCGCCGTTGCTCCCCGGCACGATCAGATGCCGGGGAGGAAGAGACGATTGGGAGGGGGAGGCTGCCGAACTGCGCATGCTCGAGCATGCGCAGTACAGCCGGGGGCTGGGGATGCGCCAGCGTAAAGACGCGCCAGCGATCCCACGGCCGGCAGTGATGCAGCCTTTCACTTCTTTTTTGCTGCGGGTTTTGGCCGGGAGGGGCAGATTGGGAACGGGCTGGGAACGGGCGCAGCACGATTCCCAGATGTTGCTGTGGGATCGCGCCCGTTTGCTGCGGCCCCGATCCGTCCCTCTCCCGGCCCAAAACCTCTCGTGTGAACAGGGCCTAGGTTAAACATAACCATGGTTAATGCTAGCGCTGGTGAACTTTTTAACCATGGTCCATGCAAGAGAGGAGAATTTGCTCCAAGAATGGAGAGAAGCTTCAGCTATGTAGTATTGACAGGGGAAGGAAGGGGCACTGTGTCTGCCCCAACCAGAACAACTTTCTTCCATGTAGAACCTCACCAAAAGTTGTCTTCCGACTAGGACATATATGGCAGCCATTTCTTTTGGCATTCAACATTTGGGCTAGCCCAGTCTCATCAGATCTCAGAAGCTAAGCAGGGTCGGCCCTGGTTCATACTTGGATGGGAGACCTCCAAGGAAGCCCAGGGTCGCTACTTGCTACTCAGAAGTGGACAATGGCAAACCACCTCCATTTGACTCTTGCCTTGAAAGCCCTATTGGGGGGTCACCATAAGTCGGCTGTGACTTGACGGCACTTTCCACCACCAATGTTGGAAATACCTGACAAGGTACATATGTGGTGTAGGTCTCCTCCCCTCATATCTCCCCCCCTCCTTTTTTTCATTTACCTTTCCGTGGCGATAAAACCAAGATAAATGTTGTTACCCTTCTCATGCGTTCAATCGGGGAGTTATCCCAGAGCCAGCATAACCCATCAAACACTCAAGATGAGCCTCTAAAGATGCATTAACATTTTAAACAGCAGCATCGCCTTGATTTTTGCATGGCAGCTTTGCAAAGCCATTCTTCAAATCTCCTTCCCAGTGCTTCCTGTATTATCCATTGTGGCTTCCTCAGGTACCGTTCGGGGAGGCCACCACTGTCCCTCTCTTTCTCAAGCGCTTTGTTATTGTAAGAGAGAAGATTTTTCTACCCTCAGAAATCATTTCCTTTGAAGCATGTGGTCCTGCTGATGGTTAAGGAGGGACGTTAAGGACTACAGTTGTGTGGTTGTCGTTTGCGGCTGCCGTGCCCATTGTAGCAAAAAGGGGAAGATCAGTGGAGCCCTCCTGCGCATAGCGTCTGCGTGTGTCTTTTAAACATGGCAAGGCTATCAAATACAACCATAATTTTACTCCATGCTGAGAGCAGGCTTTTTGGTTAAGACTGAGGTTGCTCTTGCCCTTGTCATTTGCCTTTGTAACTTCATCTTCTTTTGTCATTTTCCCTTCACTGTGTCTTCATAATGCCGCTTATAACCAGAGCAGTACGGTTTTCCAAGTGCCAAGCTTGCCGGACAAAATGAAGCCTTTTCCCAGGGCAGCTCCTTTGCAGCTAATTAAAAGAAGCCTTGCAAAACCAGAGCTGCCAGACCAAAAGAGAGCTCACTGTAAAATTGTTGGAGTGAGTGACTCAGCATGCCTGGGCATTGGGGTGGGCGCTACATCACTCTAAGCGTGTATAAGTGTTCCATCTTTGAATGGGATGTCTCTCTCTTTGTCTTAACCTGGGAGCTGCCCTCTGACCTCTTCTCTCTCTTTATGTACTTTGTTGTCCCCCTTCATTCACATGGCTCTTCATGGAGTCACCTGTCTCTACAGGTCTCTCCTATAAAAACAATGCCCTCATACTGGCTGGATTATCCGGCCACTTATAATAGGGAGGGTACTGTTTGATTAGGCTTCTCTCTGCTTCGACTGCAACCTGAATGTGAACTGAGCCTGCTTGAATAAATGTAAGTTTAACTTTTGCAATATACTTCTTGGGAGATTTGTTTTCTGCATGCAATATCACGCTTCTTTGGCTGAGCAAACTCTGCTATATTAACCAAATATCCCAATAAAAATCTCTTTAATTAAGATAAGCTTTGCTAACACTGACTTATTGGGTAGTTCCCATCCTATCCAGTGCCTGTTTGCAAGACCTTGTCTATTTTTTTCAGAAGGCTAATTGGAAGAAGTTTAGAGCAGAAGCTCCAAAGTACTTTGTCCACTCAGAGAGTCGAATCCAGACAGCTTTTTTGCTCAGTTCTGCCCAGTTCTCTTCCTTATTATAGCCCCCGGTTTGTCACAAGGCTCCCATCATCCTCAGCAAAACATTTTTGGTGGTCCCAGGGGATTCCCGCTCT
>NW_015172040.1:60203-77314 GCF_001447785.1 Gekko japonicus | reverse complement strand
AGCAGGAACAGCAATAATAGTCACGTGTCCTTCAGTAAAACTAAAATCTAAAAGCTGGCACCAGAAATTGGTCCAGAAAAACATAACCAGTGAAGAAATCTCAAACCTATGAGGTTCTTGCAGCCCGTTCTTCTTAATGTTCCGGATGCTATGTTTTCGATCAAATGAAGGCTTCGAACCATCTCTGAGGGCAGCCCAGTCATCCCAGCTGGGGCACCATGCGAAACTGAAAATATCCTCCTAGTCTCCAGCTGAAAATGAGCAAGTGGAGGGTAGGCCAAGTAGACTCGAGGCGGGGCATGGAGAATCTCCTGGAATTACAACTGATCACCAGTATACAAACATCCGTTCCCCCGGAACAAAATGGCAGGTTTGGAGGGTGGGCTGTATGCCAATATATCCCTCTGAGGCCCTTCCCCTCTCCAGGCTGCACCCCCAAAAATCTCCAAGAATTTCCAAACCCAAAGTTGACAGCCCTATGTGTAGGACCTTCACCAACTCTGGAACGCAGGGAAATTGCACTTTGTCAAACTTCAGTAAATTTTGAAAACTGCACCTAATGCAGCATACTACAGCCAGTCTTTGAGAAAGAACTTGCCCAGCTGTAGCTGAGCTAACTATCTTCTCTGCCAGTGCCACTCCCAAGCCCAATTCAAAGTGCTGGTTTTGCCCTTAAAAGAATGCCATGGCCTTGAAACAAGGAGAGAACCTTTCTTCAGATTAAACCCTTCCTCCTGCTAATTTAATCTTCTCAGGCTCTGCACCAGGTCTCCTCATCTCAAGGCATTAGGACACCTGCCACTAGGAATAAGGCCTTTCCTTCAGTTTCTCTGATGTTACAAATCAACCATTTTACAAGATCTGCTCTTTACTCCTGAGCTCTAGCCAGCTGTGAAAGGTTCGCCTGTTGAAGTCTTTGGCTTGATGGTTGGATCTATTGCAGGTCTATTTTGGGGCAGGAACGCACAAGAACAGAGTTCCGGCTGGCTCCCAAGTTGGCCACGCCCAGCAGGAACTCATTAGCATAATAGGCCACACCCAACAGCAGAAACTCATTAGGATTGGCTACATTAGGGGTGTGCGGCCTAACATGCAAAGGGGTTCCTGCTACAAAAAAAGGCCCTGGGTTTTGACAACAAACAAGGTAAACAGAATAACAAGCAAAAGGTGGGTGTAGCTGGATGACCACACTTCTGGTAATATGTGGGTGCGGCTTAATATGCTAATGAGTGGTGCTGTCAGGGGTATGGCCCAATATGCTAATGAGTTCCTGCTGTTGGGTGTGGCCTATTACGCTAATGAGTTCCTGCTGGGCTTTTTCTACAAAAAGAGCCCTGAGCAAGGTCTAACTGATTCCTATTTTCTGTTGGTATAGTTATAGCTCTTTAACTATATTTTATGGAATATTTACATAATTGTTTTTATTTTATATTCCACCTCGATCCATGGGAACCCATTCAACAAACAACCCCACAATCATTAGCCAGAAGCCTCCGCTGCAGCCCAGCTCAGCACAAGTAAGGAGGACTTCCCCATGGCAAAAAGACTGCACATATGCTTTACTGGAGCTGTGCCCGCCATAACCAGAAATGTGAGCTCTGTGTATTCAAAGGGCTGCCAAAAGAGATACATGGATAGCTCTGCCCTGGAATGCTGAACAGCACCGCTTAGAATAATTGCACAGTGTTGGTTGCAGAGCAGCACGGATTTAGTTGGCCCGTTCTTCCAGTGGTGGAAAATGCATCATAGAGCTGGAAGGGACCTCCAGGGTCATCTAGTCCAACCCCCTGCACAATGCAGGAAATTCACAAATACCTCCCCCCTCCACACCCGCAGTGACCACTGTTCCATGCCCAGAAGATGACAAAAAAAACCCTCCAGGATTGCTTCCTGACCCCAAAGTGGCAATCAGCATTTCCCTGGGCATGTAAAAAAAGGGCCACAAGAACTAAGCATAGAGGCCTTGTAGTGTTTTCAAGGCAAGAGATGAGCCAAGTTGGGACCCATTGCCTGCCTCTGCAGAGCAGCCCTGGACTTCTTTGGTGGTCTCCCATCTGAATGCTAACCAGGGCCAACCCTGCTTCGCTTCCAAGATCTCGTAAAATTGGACTAGCTTGAGGTTGGGACACCCATTCTTCTACTTTACCAATGCTTTACTTTCAATCCCCTCCTCAAAACTGGCTTAATTGCTTAGTTCTCATTCTTAATTGAGTACCTACAGTGGCATCTATCCGATCTTGGGCTGGAAGAAGTTTCTCCAGCCTAAGGAGCCTTCGTCCAATTCAGGCATCTCTTCTGCGAGAGGAAGGCCACTTAAGCTGTGGGAAGGCTTGAAACTTTTCTCGGTGGAGTGGTGCAATACAGGTCCATAATCATTTGCTCATCTTACCTCTTGGCTTTTATACTCCACTTTTCTCTACCTTAAGGAGTCTCAAAGCTGGTTTACAGTTGCCTTTCCCCTTCCTCTCCATACAACAGGCAAGGTGGGGCTGAGAGAGTTCTGAGAGAACTGTGACTGGTCCAAGGTCACCCAGCAGGCTACATATAGAGGAGGAGTGGGGAGTCAAACCCAGGTCTCCAGATTAGAGCCTGCCGCTCTTAACCACCACACCATGCTGGAATTTGTTTCAGGAAGTTGGCCTGCAGTAGAATATCTAGATTCCAGTCCAGTAGCACCTTCGAGACTTTTGGGAGGTGTGAGCTTTCCAGAGTCAGGGGACTTTTCAAGGGAGGTGTCTGACAAAGGGAGATTGGGCTCTCGAAAGCTCCTACCCCCGAAAAAAACTTGTTGGTCTCTAAGGTGCCACTGGAGTGGGATACAGCTGTTCATTTGGAATCGTTGCCCTGTTTTCTCCCTTTCTTTTCGCTCTTTCCTTGTGTTCCATTTCCATTCAAGTTAAGATTTTTAGAAATTTCACCCGTAAGCTTACCAAGATAAGGATCTCTCTTTTATCCTGGTGTCTTTCTGATAAGCACCACGTAAATCATTGGTGCTATGTGATGATAATAAGGATTAATAATGGCAGTGGGAAAGGACAAAAGTGTCTTTTAGGAGTAATTGAGGTCTTACAAATATCCACTTTGGGGTGGGGGGGGACTGAGAGGTTTTCCGAAGCAAAAATTTGGTTCCTTGCCTTTTTCTCCCCAAAGGAGACAACTTTAAAGTAAAATGAAAGTTAAAAAAAAGTGGTTTCCTCCTTTTGCCAGGTCCTTTGTTCTCAGTCCGTCTTTCTTCCATCGCCTGCCTATGTATTGTCCCTAGACAGTCTGGCGAAGAGGCAGTCGAATCAAGTCTTCCCTGGGGCTGTCTCCCTTCTCTTCCCCCTGGGCTGCTTTTCTATCTTCCTCTAACATGTTGCATTGCCTTGTGCCATTGACTTCCTGATAGCCCAGCTCCTGTTTTATCCCACGGTCCCGTTAGGTCTGAAACACACCATTGCATCTTCTCTGCATGCAGTCTTCCTCCTGCTTGCCTATTAACCTACAACTGTGCCAGGGCTGCCATGCAGACACATTCCACAGCGCTTCCAACTCAACAGGATCCGTGCGCAACCACCACAGCTGGGTCGTTGAGTTTGTAGGTAATCCAGGGGTGAGAGACAAGAGCCAGGATTTTCACGCCCCCAGTGGAGACCTAGCAAAAGAAAGCAACATAAGGCTGCAGGCTTTCATTGCTTTCATTGATAGATTTATCAATCAAACTGTTAGTTGATCAGTTGGCGGGAACCCATTTTAATTTCAAGAATTTTGAACGCGAAGCTGCCTTTTTGAGCCATGGAAGAAATGGAAAGATTATTTCCAATTCAATGTAGAAAAGCTAAGGCACATTATTTGAAGGCCATATTATTATTAATATTATTAATAATAAGACTGATAATAAAGTACAAAATCCATATAATGGAACAGGGAAATGTAAACAGGGAAAAGATAACAATTATAACAAGGAAAATAGCATTTAAATCAAAGAACATAATACATATAGTCTCATATTACCTTGGAATGTTTCTTAATTGAAACCAAGGCTAGAGCATGTACAATTGTGTGTGACGTTACATCTGGCAAAAACCAGAAGTGATATTATTATATTGGGGGGGGGGGGGGACTCAGTTTGGGCAAACCCTAGAGCATCACCCTGGTGTAATGACATCACTTCCAGTTTTCTTTGGAAGTGATGTCACACACCATTGTATGTACTCTTACCTTGGTTTCAATTACGAATTAGAAGTCTCTGCCATTCCTCCAGGGGGTTTGCCAGTTACAGCTGGAAGCTATAGTCCAGAATTTATGAGTGATGTTATTATATTCTGTTGTGCCTTTGTGTTCTGCAACATTACCTTTTGATGAGAAAATACAAAAGGGAATACAGAACTTTGAACGTTTCTTAAGTACCTTTTTTAATGTTAGGGACCCCTACTTTGCCCTATAGGACCTGTGGCACTTTCAAAATGGTGGCATTGAAGTGCTAATTTTAGATGAGCGATGCAATTAGTAATTAAAAATAATACTCTTGAAATCTTCAAGCTGCACTTACTTTGATTGGTATTTTGAAGCAAGCCACCTGTACAGAATCTTAATTCCGTTGATTAAAATTTTTGTGATTTCTACTTCAGTTTCTGATATATAATTCAAATCCCGAAAAGTGATGGGATTTTTTTTTACTAACGAGACCAACAAATCCTGGAGAGGCAAACTCTGCTTTGGGAAAATCTGATCTTTCATTATATTCCAACCCTCAGGTATAATTATGAAGTAAAAAAGGAAACTATTCTCTCGTTTTCTCTAAGGGCGAAAGCAAAACATAAATGGGGTCTGGGCTCATGAGTTTGAAAACATGTCTTTCTTACTTCTGTAAGGTCAAACGGGAAATGAGTTACAAAGTTGTGGAGTTTTGGGTTCTAAGAGCCTTCGTGGTTTTGTTGCTGTATCTCAGAAGCTAATCAGGGTCAGCCGTGCTTACTACTTGGAAGATTCATGCAAAACTTTCATCTTGATGCTAAACATGCTGAAATCCATGTTATAGCCTAGCTCTGACAATTTTGCAACTGTTTTTAATCTTGCTGTGTTTTTATTATTATATTTATTATTCCTTGAGCGGTTGTTTTTGTAATATTGTTATGGCCCTTGGCTGCACAAAATAAAATTTTACCTACGTACCTCGTACTTGGATGGGAAACCACCCAGGAAGTCCAGGGTTGCTATGCAGGGGCAGGCACTGGTAAACCACCTCTGTTCACGTCTTGCCTTGACAACCCTACAGGCTTGCCATAAGTCAGCTGTGACTTGACAGCCCTTTCCACCTCCATTGTAAAAGCAGCACAAGCAAAACTGATGCTTTTGTGTTCAACTGGAAAACCTTAGGATGTGCAAAGATACAGCAAAACATATATGTTTCCAGCTTTTTGTTTTGCATTTAGTTTGTTCCAGAGTCCTTGATGTGAAACAGCAACTGGCTGCTGACTGGAAAGGACTGTGCCTCTTGCTGACTGATAGAGAGCTACATTTCAGCCTTCATTTGCTTTTTGCAGCACCTGTGAGCCAAAGTGCTCTACCTTCCTCCTTCACTAGCACTCTGTAGTTTTTATGGTCTCAGCCAGGGGTCATTTCGTAGAAAAAGAGCTAGGGGAACTCATTAGCATAACTCATTAGCATATGCCACACGCCCTGACATCACCGGAAGTGTGTCATAAGGCCACACACCCCGCCCCCAACGGTCCCGGCCGCCGACGCCCGTGCAGCTCCACTGCCGAGCACGCAAAGGGCCTCCCTGGCCCCAGGCAGGCAGGGGTGGGGAGAGGCAGGGAGGAAGCAACTTACCCTCCCTCTTCTCCTGCCTCCTCCTGGCTGAATCAGGGCCAGAAGTGGGGCGGCCGGAAGCAGGGGGTGGGGCTTCGTCATGTGCCCCGCCCCCCATACCTCACCCGGGGGAACTGCGATCCCCCGCAATCCCCCCCGAAATGACCTCTGGTCTCATCTAGTAATGTGTTGTTGGGCTATAGCTGGAGGGCAACATGACCACCATTCTGAAGGACCCTCTCTCCTGACATAAGCTAGGGTCGCCAGGTCCTTACCTCATGCCAGTGGGGGGTGGGAGGGAGCTTTTCAGGAGTGGGGGGGCACGGTGATGTTGCCACATGCGACGTCCCCAACATGATTACATCACCTGGAAGTGACGTCATCACGTCGGGGACATCACGCAGCGACGCTCTGTGGCAAAATTGGGCTCAAAGCATAGAGTTTTGCCCAAAAAACTGAGTGTTGCTGCATGACATCTCCAGCGTGATGACGTGGATGTTGGGGGCAAGACTTCCCCCACCGGCCAGCTCACTGGCCGCAAGCAGGAGCCCGTGAAATTGGGGGATTCCCCCACTCCCACCTGGAGACTGGCAACCCTACTGTGAGCCCATGTATCTGCTCCATTCTTCCAGAAGTTTTCGCCCTCTGGCCCTTTTCTTTAAGACGTTAGATCGACTGTGGCTAGGGTTGCCAACCTCCAGGTAGTACTTGGAGATCTACTACAGTTGATCTCCAGACAGCCAAGAACAGTTCCCCTGGAGAAATTGGCTGCTTTGGAAGAGAGACTCTATGGCTTTATATCCTACAGAGGTACCTCTCCTCCTCAAACCTCACCCTCCCCAGGTTCCACCCCCAAAATCTCCAGGTCTTTCCCAACCTAGAGCTGGCAACCTTAACTGGTGCTAGTTTTGTTTGTTTGTTTGTTTGTTTGTTGAGGGGGTTCCAGTGATGGCTCCAGTTGTGTGGAATGGAATGCCAAGGAAGGTGTTGGCTGCACTGTTCTTACTTACCTTTAGGGTAGCATGTAAAATAGCATTATTTTGGAGGGCCAATACTGAGATGCTGGGGTTGACTTCAGTTCATGCTGTTGGGTCAATGGATATGGTGTTGCTTTATGGAAATATTACTGATCTTCAATGGACTTTATCCATGCTTGTGTATTGCATGGAAACCACCTTCGGCCTCAAAAGATAGGTTATCTACAAACCAAAAAAAATAAACCATTGCAGTAGAATGAGCTCAGTAAGGTACTACAAATCAACCAGTAACTTCAAAGATTTGTGAATGATAATCATTTCTACAACTTGTAGAAATGCTTTCAGGACCAAATTATACATAATGGCAGACATGGCCCATACATGAACATGTGACAGTCTTGGACCAGATGTGCACAGCAATTGAAAGACACAGTCTCATTCCTTCCAGGCAATGATGTTGAACCCATAGGGTGAAGTGGGCAGTTGTCCCTGGGCTCCTGCCTGAGTGGGGCCACTCAGTACAAGCTTTTGATTTCCACTGATGGTGCAGGATTATTAGCTTATCTCACTCACTGACCAGTGTGACAGCAGCCTGCTGCATCTGGATCCCTGCCCTGCAGTGACTCTTTCTCATCACTTGGGTTGCTGTTGATCCAGCCTTAGTTGCCTAGGCCTGGTGCACCAGTTCTTGGATTCCTAGCAGTGCAAGCTTTTTTCCATCCAGAACCCTAGCCCTAGATCAGGCTGACCAAAGCTAGCCTGAGTTTCAGGAGGAACCCAGCTGCCTATGGGAAAGTGTTCCATTTTGTGTATAGTTTGTGAAACCAGAAGTTCTTACCATAGAGCTTCCAGCAATTCCTGGAGCTAGTCTTTGTCACTCCACAAATTTCCAAGAACTCTATGGTAAGAACTTCCTGTAAGCTAACAAAGCCTTATTTTTCTTTTTAGATTTTTCTTTGGGCAACAGGACCTGGGAGCGAGGGATCTCCTGCCTCCACTGGGGACTTGGCAGCCCTACTTTTTTGGGAAGAGGACCAACGGAAGGGGTCCCCTCAGCTTGCTGGCAGGGGGATTTGGGGGGGTTCTGAGGGGGGGCAGGGACGTTGTGCAGCGACGCTCTGCATTTTGGACAAAACTCTATGGGCTTCTTGACCTTAAACCATAAACCAAAAAGAAGCGTGTCACCACACAAAGTCCTTGTTTGGGGGTGGGGTTTTCCCCACTGGCCAACTAGCCAGCAGTAGGCAGAAGCCCAAAATATGAGGGGAACCCTCGCCCAGATCAGGGATCTGGCAACCCAAACTGAGGTATGCAGTTAAACATGGAGACAATTGTGAAATAATGTCTTTGCTTTAAAGTTCACATGGCAAATGGAGGTGCCCTCCCCTGGCTCTAGCAGACTAATATGGCTGCCATTTATTCTGTTATAGCCACATACTAAAATAAACAAGCCCTTAACTTGCAACCCCACCTATTAAAATTTGCCTTTGCCAATTAATCAACAAAAGCTTTCATTGAAAGCTACTTAAATAGGTTAGAGCCTTATTATATACGCATCTGTGATCAGAAGGATTACTGGATTTCATGGCTGTCCGAAATACCATTTGTTTCCAAGAGCTCTAACAACACTTTATAAACTATACTGATGAACGGAAAGACCAGCAAAAAAGTGGGGGAGGGAATGCAAGAGAGCTCCCCCTCCCCTGTTCCTTCATAGTAAAAAAAAGAAGTAGCATCCAGTGAAGCAGAGAAATAGAAAATGAACTTCAGAGGCAGCCGCATGTGCATTTCAGACAGGTTTTTACTCATGTGATTAAAAGTAATCACCATTCATTTCCAGCTCTCTTTTTTTTAAAAAAAAAAAAACTGGCTAGAGGAGTGAAAATTATTTAATTTGCTTTTTATCAAAAAATCATTGTCATAACAAAAAGGCCGAATTGCTGCTAAAAAGTTGAACTTGCCATATATTGCATTTTAGATTTTTTTTTAAAAAAACAGAGGGTTATTTCCCCTATACATTCAAAATACAAAATTGGTGCTAATAATTCTGCATTTCCTTCTTCTCTGACATCCTGAGAAATGATTTACACATCTAATGTCTAGTCAGGCACACATCATAAACCCACTCCAAATGATTTTTAAATTGGTCCTCACTAAAGCTGGGTCAGGTTGACATCTTGTTCCAGCTGAAGGAACATCTTTGGCTCCCTTTTTCTTGTATATATCCTCCTCTCCCCCCCCCCATTCTTACCCCTTCCCCCCCACACACACCATTAGTGGAGGTAAGCAAGGGAAGAATAAGCTATGCAAAGATCAGAAATGCCTGCAGTCGTGGAAGCTTTGATCAATGTGAAGAAGAAGAAAGCCGTAGCAAACTGGGGCAGGTGATTTAGCAGTACATAAATAAACATATCGCAGAGATGCATCTTGTAAGAAAACTGACCAAAAATAACTGTTGCAGAAGATGGAGCTCACGTTAACCGCCAGCAGCCGTGCTGCTGCCCAGAGCAGAATCAAAGTATCATGTTAGATACACCAATCCAACATCAATTAATTTTTTTCCTACATCATTTGTCTTTTTTCTCCGCAGGGCTGCCGAGAGGGTCGCTTGCCCACATCCAAACGCAACCCTTTGGGTCCCTGTATTTTTTCCTCCTACAATGCACAGAGCAACCAGGGGGGGTAATTTTGATCAGGAACAAGGGGCGGGGGGAGGGTTACACATTTTCGCCCTCTTCCTGCCGCCTCTTTAAAAAATTGTCAGTGTTTTAAGTCAGGGGATCTTGCATAACATTTGGCCCTGAGGCTTAGAAGATGTGGCTTGCCTAAGGCCTTCCCAGAGACTTGAGAGAGCAGGGATTTGAACACAAGTCTCCCTGATTCAACTGCAGCATTCTGTCCACAGTGACCCTCAAAATCCTGAACAACTGAGAGCCAGCAAGGTTAGACTAGATAGGAGCTGATTAACAGTGCGACCCTGTGGACACTTTCATGGGAGTTAGCCCCAGTGAGTAAACCTGAGTAACAGGGGCTGTGGCTAGGGCTGCCAAGTGGGGACGGGGCGTGCGTATAACCCTTGCTTTGGGGGCCCAATTTCCGCCGCCATGGAATCGGGCCCCGGAGGGGACTCTGCCCCCCGAAGCCCCTTCTTCATCCAAACAGTGATTAAAACTTGGAATTCACTGCCACAGGAAGTGGTGGCAGCTACAAGCATGGACGGCTTCAAAAGGGAATTAGATAAGCATATGGAGTAGAGGTCCATCAGTGGCTATTAGCCCCAAGGTATAGATAGGGATTCTGGGGCAAGTGATGCTCTGTCATCTTGGTGCTTGGGGGGGTCAACAGTGGGAGGGCTTCTAATGTCCTGGCCCCACTGGTGGACCTCCTGATGGCACTGGTATTTCTGGCCACTGTGTGACACAGAGTGTTGGACTGGATGGGCCTTTGGCCTGATCCAACATTGGCATCTCTTATGTTGAAGTGCAGCGTGGGTGCGTCACAGGAAGGGACACAACCACGTAGAGCACGTTGGGGGCGTGGCCCCAGTCGTTGGAGGGAAAACTCTATGGTTTTCCCTCCGACGATCGGGGCCACGCCCCCAACGTGATCGACGTCACACGTCACTTCGCGCGCACGCAGATCCAGGGACGGCTCCCGGAGCCCGGCAAGGCTCCCCCACCGGTAGGTACTTTACACTTGGCAACCCTAGCTGTGGCTCAGTGGTAGAGCATCTGCTTGGTATGTAGAAGGCCCCAGCTTCAATCCCCAGCATCTCCAGTTAAAAGGACCAGGCAGTAGGTAATGTGAAAGACCTCTGCCTGGGACCATGGAGAGCCACTGCCCGTCTGCATAGACAATACTGACCTTGATGGACCAAGGGGTCTGATTCAGTATAAGGCAGCATCATGCGTGTTCCACATTCTGCATTGACCTGCAAAGGGAAGTGTAGATTGCAAAACTCTTTTCTATATATTCCTAGGAAGGAAGCCGCACACAACGTCTTAAGGCAACAAGATAATTCACTCCCTGCTGAATGTTCACAACACATGGCTTCCAATATGGGGCAATTAAGGAATGAACAATTTGGTTTATTCATCATTCACAGAGTTGCCAACATCCAGGTAGCACCTGGAGATCTCCCGCTATTACATTTGATCTCCAGACAACCCAGATCAGTTCCCCAGCAGGAAATGGCTGCTTTGGATCATGGACTCAACGGTTCTATACCCTGCTGAGCTACCTCCCCTCCCTACACCCCACCCTTCCCCAGGCTCCATCTCCCCCTCCAAATCAGAGCCGGCAACCCTAATAATTCAGGCACTACTGGAACTTTGTCAGACCTTAGAAGAAGAACCTAAACAGCATGATAAAAAGTAGAGACATCACCCTGCCAACAAAAGTCTGCATGGTCAAAGCAATGGTATTCCCAGTAGTCATGTATGGCTTCGAGAGTTGGACTATAAGGAAGGCCGAGCGCCGAAGAATAGATTCTTTTGAATTATGGTGCTGGAGAAGACTCTTGAGAGTCCCTTGGACTGCAAGAAGATCAAATCAGTCAATCCTAAAAGAAATCAACCCTGACTGTTCCCTGGAAGGCCAGATAATGAAACTGAAGCTAAAATACTTTGGCCACCAAATGAGAAGGGAGCACTCACTGGAGAAGACCCTGATGCTGGGAAACATTGAAGGTCAAAGAAGACGGGAATGGCAAAGGATGAGATGGTTAGACAGTGTCATAGATGCAACGAATGTGAAATTGAACAAACTTCAGAGGACGGCGGAAGACAGGAAGGCCTGGCATGATGTGGTCCATGGGGCCGCGAAGAGTCGGACGCGACTGTGCGACTGAACAACAACAACAATAAGAAGAAGAAAAGAGATTGGATTTATACCCCACCCTTTACTACCTGAAGGAGTCTCAGAGCGGCTTACAATCTCTTTTCCCTTCCCCGCCCACAACAGACACCCTGTGAGGTAGGTGGGGCTGAGAGAGCTCTTTCAAGGACTGCATTTGAGAGAACAGCTCTGAGAGAGCCATGACTGACCCAAGGTCACACCAGAAGCTGCATGTGGAGGAGAGGGGAATCAAACCCGCGTCTCCCAGATTGGAGCCCGCACTCCTAACCACGACACCATGGAGGTCTTAAATATTATTAGCTTAAACACATGAAGCTGCCTTATACTGAGTGGGATCATTGGTCCACCAAGGTCAGCGCTGTCTACTCAGGTAGGCAGCAGCTCTCCAGAGGCTCAGGTAGAGGGTCTTTCACATCATCAGTTCCTTTTAACTGGGCATGCCGTGGACTGGGCCTGGGATCTTCTGCACACCAAGCAGATGCTGTACCACTGAGCCATGGCTCTACCCCAAACCGCAACCCAGAAAACAGCAGAGGAACAAGTGTGTCGATGGACTGATTTTTCTTAAGCTGTTTGGGGCTGTTTGTACACATTTGATGTCCTGCGTTCCTTCTCACCTTCTGTTTGGAGATGGCACAACGTGGTCTGTGTCATGTCATTCAGTCTGGGGTGAGGCTGTCCTTGAGAGGACTTTGAGAAGGAGTTTGGACTTAAGTTGGGAGCCTCTCGGTCCATTTCAGCCCTGAAAATCTTTGATTTAAGTGAATCGATGTGAACTATATAAAAATAGGTTTCAAATACATTTTCGGAAATCTGCCTGTAATATGATTGAAGTGCGGCGAATGCCTGACAAGGGCTGGCTCCTATTTGTGTCTGAATCCGTTTGCATTTTGTAATTACGTCTGTCAGTGTACCTTGCTCAGGCTTTGATCCTTGTCAGCTAACATTTACTTAGTATAATCAAAGTCATGTAAATTACAGCATATTCACCCTGCCCTGGAATTGCTGGTATTTTCAGGTAATGCTGTATTGTGTGTGCGTGTGCGTGTGCGCGCGTGTTTGCATGTTTCCCTTCTACCATTTCTACTCTGCAAGCTTTGAAATACAGAAGCTGAATACAAAGCCTTGGTGGCAATTTGGGGACTTCAGATCTGGAAATCAAAGAGTCGGCCAGTCAGAGTTAGCAGAGGAGAAGAATGATTTTCGAGGTGCGAGTCCGTGCATTTGTAAGGATGAAATATGGAGGAAATTAGACAAGATAATGGAACATCTGAAAGCTTTCCAGGAGACACTTATTTCTGGGATAACAGCATACAGAGGTGCAGGGGCACATAGGAGCATCGCTCCAGGCCCTTTTTTCAGGCCTGGAGCAATGATGTCATTGAACGGCGATCCTGAAGGAGGGAGATGCTTGCTTCCAGGGGTCTTTTTGTAGAAAAAGCCCAGCAGGAACTCATTAGCATAATAGGCCACACCCAACAGCAGGAACGTATTAGCATATTGGGCCACACCCCTGACAGCACAGCTCATTAGCACATTAGGCCACACCCCCATGTTACCAGAAGTGTGGTTATCCAGCCACACCCACCTTTTGCTTCTTATTCTCTTTACCTTCTTTGTTGTCAAAACCCAGGGCTTTTTTGTACCAGGAACTCCTTTGCATGTTAGGCCACACACCCCTAATGTAGCCAATCCTAATGAGTTCCTGCTGTTGGGTGTGGCCTATTATGCTAATGAGTTCCTGCTGGGCGTGGCCAACTTGGGAGCCAGCTGGAACTCCGTTCCTGTGCGTTCCTGCCCAAAAATAGCCCTGGTTGCTTCAAAGCAATATGGGCTGTCGCCCTCACAGAAGTAACTCCATATTGTGGCTTGACACGCCTGTGGGTGCAGTGATATGGCAGGATTTAGAAGCACAAATATAGCCAAGACCTGACCTAGGATATGCATTCCTTAGATACCCCCTCACTCATGCCCAGACTATAGAGATTTGTTATCCTGAAGAAAACTGATGCTTTAGAGGGTGAGCTCGATGGCACTGTACCCCACTGAGGTCCCTGTCCTCTCAAGACTCCATCCCCAAATCTCCAGGAGTTTCCCAAGCTGGATCTGGCAACCCTACAGTGCCCCCAATCCCCCACCAGTGGCCAGGAATGGCCTGGCAACCCCAGGGGGGAAAGGAGCTTCAGCCTTTCTCCCTGCACCATTTTCCTGACCTGGAAGGCCCCCTGGGGGACTCCGTGTGCATGTGTTACACCTATTGCACACTGGCACACACAGATACACACACACCGTTTCAGGCGATAAAATGGCACAAGGGAAGGCTGAAGCCTCTTCCCCCACGTGCATGGGAAACGAGGAGAACCCACAACTCACACCTAACTGTTGTATAGGTTAGGAGCCCCAGACCCAACCTGGATGTGTGAATTGGCACAGTTGAGTGCGGACCAAGGGAAAGTACAACATGTAATTAGCCCTTCTGACATAGCGATTACTCTCTTCCCTTTAAAAATAACACAAAACTCTGCAAATCTTCCTTAATGAACAGAAATGCAAGGAGGCCCATTAGTATCTGTCTACTTCTTCTTCTTTCGAGAAAACATATTTCACCTTTTTAAAATCTGGACCTAGTGGGGTTGGAAGTGCAGACGGCAAGCTTTTTGATGAATCATGGAGTGCCTTGAACATTTCCAACAGCACGGTATACATAAGTGCTGTTATTCCTCATAGCATTTATATCTTAGGTGGCTTTTAAAAATGGCAAATGCAAAGGAAGATCTTACCAAGCACTGTCAGCCGTGCTGGCTGAATGGAACCTTCATGTTCAGAGGCAGATCCGACTCTAGGGTTGCGGTGCTCATCTCCGTTTCAAAGCCAAAGAGCCAGCGCTGTCCGAAGACGTTTCAGTGGTCATGTGGCCGGCATGACTAAACACCAAGGCGCACGGAACGCTGTTACCTTCCCACCGAAGTGGTACCTATTTATCTACTTGCAATTTCTTGCTTTCGAACTGCTAGGTTGGCAGGAATTTATATCTTAGGTGGCTTTTTAAAATGGCAAATGCAAAGGAAGGTCTTACCAAGCCCTGTCAGCTGTGCTGGCTGAATTGAACCTTCATGTTCAGAGGCAATCTATCTTGAATAATGCTTACTAGTGGAGGGACAGCTGAGGAGGGCTGTTCTCTTTGTGCCCTGTTTGTGGGCTTGCTGGAGGTATCTAGTTGGCCACTGCGTGCATGAAACAGGCTGCTAGACTAAATGGACCTTTAGGCCCACAGAGCTCTTCACATACATTATCTTGCTGCAGGTCTCAAAACTCCCCTCTTAGGTAGGTCAGTATTATTATCTCTGCATAGTAAGAGTGGCTTGCCTAAGGCTGTGTGGCACGTCAGTGATGGACTCAACGAGAGCCAGTTTGGTGTAGTGGTTAGGAGCGGTAGATTCTAATCTGGTGTGACCTTGGGTAAGTTACAAGTTCTTTCAGAGGTGTTCTTTCACAAGCAGTCCTCAAAAGAGCTCTCTCAGTCCCACCTACCTCACAGGGAAAGGAGATTGTAAGCTGCTATGAGACTCCTTCAGGTAGTGAAGGGTAGGGTATAAATCCAATCTCCTCCTCCTCCTCTTCTTCTTAGAATCATAGAGTTGGAAGGGACCCCCAGGGTCGTCATTGTCGTCTTCTGCTTCCTCCTCCTCCTCCCCCTCCTCCTCCTCCTCTTCTTCTTAGAATCATAGAGTTGGAAGGGACCCCCAGGGTCGTCATTGTCGTCTTCTGCTTCCTCCTCCTCCTCCCCCTCCTCCTCCTCCTCTTCTTCTTAGAATCATAGAGTTGGAAGGGACCCCCAGGGTCGTCATTGTCGTCTTCTGCTTCCTCCTCCTCCTCCCCCTCCTCCTCCTCCTCTTCTTCTTAGAATCATAGAGTTGGAAGGGACCCCCAGGGTCGTCATTGTCGTCTTCTGCTTCCTCCTCCTCCTCCCCCTCCTCCTCCTCCTCTTCTTCTTAGAATCATAGAGTTGGAAGGGACCCCCAGGGTCGTCATTGTCGTCTTCTGCTTCCTCCTCCTCCTCCCCCTCCTCCTCCTCCTCTTCTTCTTAGAATCATAGAGTTGGAAGGGACCCCCAGGGTCGTCATTGTCGTCTTCTGCTTCCTCCTCCTCCTCCCCCTCCTCCTCCTCCTCTTCTTCTTAGAATCATAGAGTTGGAAGGGACCCCCAGGGTCGTCATTGTCGTCTTCTGCTTCCTCCTCCTCCTCCCCCTCCTCCTCCTCCTCTTCTTCTTAGAATCATAGAGTTGGAAGGGACCCCCAGGGTCGTCATTGTCGTCTTCTGCTTCCTCCTCCTCCTCCCCCTCCTCAGTGTGTTAGCCACTATGGTGAAGCAACATGTAGACTGATTCAGCTTCCTAAAGCAGACAAATCTGATTGATATCCGGGCTTCACATCAGTGCTTACCTTCTGAAGTGACAGGTGATTTGCTTCCCAGAGGCATCTATCTGGGGGTGTATCTGGGGTGTATCCTAATCTCAGTACTCATTCCAAGGAACTCTTACGTCCAAGAAGAAATAGGACATTTGGGGGTGGGGGAGTTAGGTGTAAAGGCTTACTAGGAGGATGTCTGCAGGGGTGTGGCTATTGGTTGTCATAAAGAGTTCCTGTAATTCAAAACTGACCACTGCACTACCTAATATCTGTTATATGCAGTAGTCATACACAGTGGATCTGATCTTTGTGATCCAGATGTGGAAGGGATAGCCTGGAAGGCCATTGGGGCTGCCAGTTTCAGCTCTGTGGTTGTCTCCTACGATTACTACAAGAAAAGTTCCTCGTCTTTCCTCAGGCCATGTCCCTGAGACAGGAAGCCACTGCCTGGGTGACTATCAAGAAAAAGAAAGGAAGGGTAATGAACTGAGTCAGGGTCACTGAATGGGACTTTCTCCATGGCAGTTCCTACTTGCTGTGACTTCCTAGCCAGGGAGTTGGGTTGCCAGACCCCGCCCCCCCCCAGTGGAGGCGGGGGTCCCTTTTAGTTTTGACAAGTCTTCCACTAGACAACTTGCTGCCTGATTGTGCTCCTCAACTAGAAAAGCTGCACCCCTCGACCTATATTCTTCAGTTATTTTTCATGTAAGAAATGTATTTTATTAAACATACACAACGTACAGACACAGACGACATTGAACACAAACAGAAAATGGGAGCATCCCTTCATACTTTGAGTAAAGAATGTGTTGTCCATACATGTCACATCATAAAACTTATTTCTACGCCCTATGATACTATCCAAACTTTGCACAATATTTCATATAATGTTCTTATTAAGCTCTATCTTTGTTATATTTCAGTCATTCAGTTCTTCGAACCAGTGATAGAATCTTGACCATGTTTCTTCAAATTTGTCCTCTCTCTGTCCTTTCAAGATTAAAGTTAATTCGTTAATTATTCTTCAGTTATGAAGTGGGGGGTTTCAGGTGCCCAATTCCATAGCACTGTTCAG
>NW_015172040.1:55184-59970 GCF_001447785.1 Gekko japonicus | reverse complement strand
CACACCCCCTGACATCACCGGAAGTGTGTCAGAAGGCCCGGCTACTTACCCTCCTGCTTCATCCTCATTCCCAAACGGAATGAGGATCGAAGCAGAGGGCGGGGTAAAGAAGGGGGCGGGGCTTCACCACGTGACCGCCCCGCCCCCTAGAGGTTCTCTTCCGGAGCTCCGTACCTGAGAGCTCCCCCCCGACTAGAGCCCTGGTTAAAGGAGTTATATGTTCAGTTCAGTTCAGTACATTTATTGGCATAGATTGAAAGCGTAACAAGAACCATAATTTTAATATACAGAAGACGATCATCACTCCAGAGCTTTTACATTATGTTCCCTAATCTTCATAACCGAGAAATACCTCACTGTTGAGAAGGTAATATGGGGGCAGAGTTATATGCGTGTGTGTTCAGTGCCACCAAGTCTCCTCCAACTTATGGTGACCCTATGAATTAACGACCTCCAAAATGTCCCCTCGTTAACAGCCTCGCTCGGGTCTTGCAAGCGGAGGGCCCTCGTGGCTTCTTTGATGGAGTCCGTCCATCTCATGCGGGGTCTTCCTCTTTTCCTGCGGCCATCAACTTTTCCTGGCACTATTGTCTTTTCCAGTGACCATTGTCTTCTCACCCTGTGACCAAAGTTACAATAGCTGCAGTCCAGTCATTTTAGCTTCTAGAAAGAGTTCAGATTATTCTGTGTGCTTTGCACATAAAGTGTGCTTTGTGCTAGGTAACGACATATTAGGACACATTTCCTTTGTGCAGGCCCCTGGAGGCGACGACGAACACCATGATCAGGAGCTGACAGAGTGGCTGGGAGGTCAACGCCAGAATTGCTGTTCTGCGTGCATTTGCTCTTCTTTCTAAATCCCACGGCTCTGAACCAATCTATTTTTCCAACGCCTTTTTCCCCCTTCATTTTGTAAACAATCTATTGGCACCAGCCACAGTCAAATCAATGGCTTCAGATCTCGCTAACAGCCATAGAATACATTGTAACAAAGCCTGCAGGTCTAGCAAAATGATGGGAGGAACTCGATAAAAGCCACTCCGTGGCCAGTGGCCCCAAACAGCTCGTTGGCTCACAACACCTGATATTCAGTGTTCCCTCTAAGCTGAGTTAGTGTGAGCTAGCTCACAGTTTTTTAGCCTCCGGCTCACACATTTTTGTCTTAGCTCAGGAAGGATGGCTCCAGAGCAAACTAATTCATGCAGCAGCCAAATCGCTTGCTCACGACTTTAATGCCAGCAGCTCACAAAGTAGAATTTTTGCTCACACGACTCCGCAGCTTAGAGGGAACATTTTTCTGCCCAACAAACAAGGCCCTTGTAGGCAAGACACTTGCTGAGGGGGGTAGGAAGAGTCGCCTTCAGAAACAGCTTTCCCGCCTCAGACACAGAAATACATGTGCCCCTTCTCTCTTTGGCTTACCAAACTCCATTTTGGAGGGACACGGGAGGCCTAGCTAGCTCACACGCTTTGGTTTGTCATGTAAGCTCACTGCTACAGCTTTAATGTCCTAAATGGCTTCAAGGCAGGGTACTTGAAGGATCAGGTCTTCCCATACTGCCCATCGTATCAGCTCAGATCGTCCGTACAACCCCTGCTCTTTGGTGGCACCTTGCCCATGAAATGCCCTTCCCTTTGAGGCTCGCCTGGTGCTGCCCTGTTCTCTTTTAAGCACCAGGCCAAGACATGTCTTTTCACCTGGGCTTTTAATGAAGAGGTGGACCATTTAACATCATTTTTAGAAGGATGAGAACTCTTTTCAGTGGCTCATGCTGTTTTATGTTCAGGCTAGGGTGGGTTCCCCCATAGTTTTAATAGTTAACAAGTTTTATGTTATGTTTTTATTGTGTTTTACTTTGTAAGCCCCCTTGAGTACACTCTCTGGACAGGTGGCATATAAACTACCTAAATAAATAAATGCAGCCAAACAAATGCAAGGTCATGCAGCCAAGTCCTATGCAGTGCTTTCTCAGAAGTAAGTCCTGTCGAGTTCAGTGGATCTTATTACGAAACGGATAACCTGAATTCACTCTTATGGAGAGCGAGTTTAAAAGGGTACACAACCTCAGTCTGGTTCGCCACAGGAGATGAACATAAAAAATATTGATCTGCTCTCTCCTCATTGTCACTTCTTTCTCTCTTTTCCTTAAACCCAGTGAACAGCAGCAAGCACATAGTAAGGAAGTACCGTGGGCATCTCCGAACAAAGATTGAATCTGGGGAAGGAACCATCCCGGCGCGATGTCACGGTGCAGTTCAGACGTGGGATGGCGTGCTTCTGGGGGAACAGCTAGTCACAATGTCTTGCACAGACAAAATTGCCAGGTAATGTGATGCTGAAATTCTAAAACAAACAAGGGGCATGGAAATGTTATAGAATATTGTGGCTGGCTACGTAGATGGTGCCGTCGAGAGGGATTTGGCTTCCTGGACCATGGTATGTACCTCCAACACGAAGGACTGTTGGCGACGGATGGGTTTGCACCTTACAAAGAATGGGAGGAATGTCTTTGCTGGAAGACTTGCGAACCTGATCAGGAGGGCTTTAAACTGAAGACATCGGGGGTGGGAAGAAAAAGCCTGATGTTGTGCGGCATCCCCAACACTAAGTTCAAGAAGGGGAGTGACCAGAGAATAAATGAATGGGGTGAGTTCAGTAATTTTCAGGTAAATTCAAAGGGACTTATGGTAGGAAAGGATGTCTGTAACTTCTGATGTCTTTATACTAATGCACAAAATATGGGAAATAAACAGGAGGAACTTGAACTTCAAATATTGGAAAGTAAGTATGATCTGATAGGTATCACTGAGACTTGATGGGATGAGTCTCATATATGGAGCACAGCGATTGAAGGATATACCTTGTTCAAACGGAACAGAATTAACAAAAAAAAGGAGGCGGTGTGGCACTATATGTCAAGAATGAATACGCTTGCGCTGAAATTCAGGATTTTGAGAGTTGCCCTGTTGAAAGTGTGTGGGTAAGGATAGAGCGGGGGGGGGGGTTATTATTGTGGGGGTATACTACAGACCTCCAAACCAACTGGAGGAACTGGATGATGCATTTGTACAACAGCTTGCTAAACTTTCACAGAGACGGGATGTAGTGGTTATGGAAGATTTCAACTATCCAGATATTTGCTGGAAATCTAACTCTGCTAGACATGGGGCATCCCGCAGATTCTTGAATAGTCTTGCGGACAACTTCATCTCTCAGAAGGTGGAGGTGGGAACCAGAAGATCTGCTATCCTGGATTTAATCCTGACTAACAGGGAAGAACTGGTTGATGAAGTGAACGTAAGAGATGCCAATGTTGGATCAGGCCAAAGGCCCATCCAGTCCAACACTCTGTATCACACAGTTGCCAGAAATACCAGTGCCATCAGGAGGTCCACCAGTGGGGCCAGGACATTAGAAGCCCTCCCACTGTTGACCCCCCCAAGCACCAAGATGACAGAGCATCCCTTGCTCGAAAGTCCAGGATACGAGTCCTAATATGTCCTGGTTTCACATCCTTCTCTATGTCAAATTCCAAGCTGACATGGTCACTATTCAACGTGAAGGGAGGTCTCCAGCCCCATTTTCAATTTGTTACCCTTTCCTTGTTTCATCCGACAATGACCCAGGTTTAAGAAGCAAACCTCAGGCAGAACAGAATAGCTGGGCAAATTAAGGTTTCCAAACTGAAATGTTGCTGTCTCCGAGGTTTTCCCGATTGTCGATACGCAGTAAATTAAATATAAACTTCAGAATCAAAATTATGTGTAATATTGAAGGGAAAGTCAATTGTAATATAGAGTGTCGAGAGATGCATTTTCCCCTCCAACACATCTGTTTTTCTGCAGTACAAAATCAGTATTTTGTATTCCAGGTTTCTTTGCACACCACCCTCGCCGGAAAATAATGTGACATGTTGCCTTGTAGGATGCTTTCAGGATCAAAAGAAAAACTTCTTTGTTTTGAAGTTCAAAGTATTCTCCCTGCTGATGTCATTGCTTAATAGTACCACATTAAAATGAATATACACTTGGTTTAGATGTCTCTTAAGACTGGGCTGGACGTATCACAGAGTGAGGTGGCGGATTGCTGAGGTGATATAATGGACTGTACCATTTTGACTGCAAGAGAGATATGCTGTTTTTTGAAGTTCCCCTGCACGGTGCTTTGAAGTTGGCATACAAGTAATGCCTGTGTAAAGAGAAAACACAGCAGGCAGAGCTAGGCCGGAAACATTCTCTGTGATCTACTGGAAGCATTTACATGAGGGGGCATTAAAAATATGCTTCTCCGTAACTACTGTCTGTGTTGTTACAGCCCACCTCAAGACTCTTCCACCTCATTCTATTGCATGTGTGGACTGGGCCTTAGACACCAGTGCCAAAGAAAAAGAGATGTAATACAGATGAAGTGTCTCTCAGTGACCCCTCTCAAGGTTCTGTTTGGGAGACTTCCTTCCGGAAATTCCGTTCTTCATGCTCCTGAGTTCAGGTTGTAGCCATGTTCAGGCTCCTCTTGCTGTTCCGTAACTGTTCCCATTCTGTATTCTACCTGTTCGGCCACTGAGCACTCCTTCGTTTTAGAACTGTTTAAGAGCTGAGCCATATCATGTTACGGGTATGCGGCTCAAAAATGGCAACTCCAGGGTGAGTTCAGCATGTGAGACAGCATCATCGTATTGTGAGGTTTTCTACTCTTGCTTCACACCATTGCTAGCCTCTGTTGGGGAGAACTTAGAATTGGTGATGATGATGAACACACACAGTGAACCCGGTGAGACATTATAGT
>NW_015172040.1:46231-54965 GCF_001447785.1 Gekko japonicus | reverse complement strand
GCTTCTAATGTCCTGGCCCCACTGGTGGACCTCCTGATGGCACCTAGTATTTCTGGCCACTGTGTGACACAGAGTGTTGGACTGGATGGGCCTTTGGCCTGATCCAACATTGGCATCTCTTATGTTCTTATGTTCTTATGTGTTTTGCTCCCTCTGGGATGACTAGAGAGAGCAAAACACTCTGGGGGGGGGGACCCTGAAACAATAGGAACAAAACAAGTGACAAAAATGCGGAAGTGGCCTGAGTTGAGTGGAATGCACTCTCAGGGCAAAGCATGTTCCTGTTGTTCCTACAGAGAACACATAATGTGTAGGATTACCAGGTCCAGGTGGGGAAATACCTGGAGGTTTGCGAAGTGTACTTCAGCCTGGTATAATGCCATAGTCCACCCTCCAAAGCAGCCATTCTCCTCAAGGGAACTGATCTCTGTCATCTGGAGATCAATTGTAATAGTGGGGGATCTCCAGGTACCACCTGGAGGTTGGCAGACCTAAATGTGCTATATCCCCCCAAAAAAGTACAAAGGACTATCTCAATGGAGTCTGTTTGGCATTTACTAAGACCTTCAGCATTTAATGTTTATACGTTGTCCATTTCTATAGGGTGGGAATGACTTTTAAATCAAAAATTATGTTTTACGTTGTGCGCTGTACTGTGAATTAGGAGCAGGCGTGAGGGATAAGGGCAAAAGGACAGTCTGTTTAGGAAGGAGCATTTCCACCATTCTCCCAGATTTCAGAATAAGATGTTTCCCCTGTTTCTCTCTTTTCATTGTACCCAGCTTGTTCTGGTCTTCATCTTAACAGTAGTGACATTGTTAGTGAAGCATAGTCCTTCCAGCACCAAAAATCTGTCATCTGTCACAGGCAAGGAAGAGAAAACACCTGTCTCTTTTCTCTAGTGGCACTGCCTTTGTTATAACAACAGGAGCTGGGATACAAGAACAAAAACTTTGCCATAATCATGACCATTTAACCAGTGACTTCAGTTAGAAACATAGGCGTAATCTTCGTGGGGGCGGCGGGGCTTCAGCCCCCGCCAAAATTTTCAGGAAGGTGCTCAGCCTCCCCCGGGAGCCACCCTTGCTCCTAGCACAGCAATGCCTCTGGCCCAGCCCCAGCCCCCCCCCCGGGAAATTGGAAAGGCTACACCCTTGGTTGGAAATCTTTTTTTTGGAACGTACTGTACATAAGGGGAAGGGGGGGAACTCTTGGGCATATTGCACATTATATAAGAATTCTCTTCTTTTTTAATTATCAAATTTTTATTAGAAGATTTCAAGCAATAACAGCGATCAATAGCCAACAAAATACCAAAAATAAATAGTGACAATACACTGAAGAGCTATAATAAGCATAAACAAGAGCCTTAACTTAGTTGATTACTTTGTACACAGGAAAAACAGAAGTGATGTAAACATACAACATACTCATCACATTGTCCTTATAGTTAGGAATGGTGTACGATACTGCTAAGACTACATTAAACTCTGTCAATATTGCAAGGATTGAGAATCGAGACCATTTAGATGGAAGGATATCTTTGGCAGATATACTGGAGAACACGTGACCAAATGGATGTGAAGCGTGAGGTTGAGGCTGATACGTTACCATTAGCTGAGTGTGTAAGATTCGTGAGTTTTGCTAGAATAAATTGGTCCCGTATCTTATCGTACCACATTATATAAGAATTCTCAAAGAACATTATGACAACTTTTTTAAAAGTTCTGTGCTAGACGATAGGCAGTCCTTTTCAGTGCCAAACATTCCCCATAATAGAAGACAGCGATAAAATATAGTCTGCCTTCTAAAAGTATGTCTCAGTCTGTTCACGCATTCTCTAGATTTGCTTTGCATTATGAAACCAGTGTTCAAATGAAGCCATGTTTGCCTAAAAGAAAATTTTTAACTAAACTTTTTCTTTGACTCTACTCCCCTTCAGGGGCTTTGAGCGATTTAGGGAAAAATTTCACATTGAGAGTATTGGTCACAGTTGCTCTAAAACAGCCTATTTTGCATGAATTACAAAGGGAAGGAGGTCCAGAGTAGCAGTTTTCTGCTATACTGCAAAGAATTACTGGAGTCAAGCGAATAATGTGCAATTAATAATTTATCCAGCAGCTGCTTCCATATTCCCTCGCTCACAAGGTATTTGTAAGCATAAAAGCCATTTCCTCAATTTGATTATCATGTAAAGCATTCAGCAACTTTTCCTGTGTGTGGAAGATTTCATCACAAGTAAACTCTCTGTTAGTATTCAGGGCTCCCCTCTGCATGCCAGTTATTGAGAGGCGATCTACATGGCTCTTGTTCCCAAGACTTCTAAACAAGCAAAAGTCTGAGAATTGTACTTCTTGTTCATCATGGTTCTCCATAATTGGGGTGGGGGGCACCTTATGATAACCTTCCTCATGGAGAAGGCTTATGCCCTCCCCACAGAACATGTGAAAATTCTGTTTCAGACAATACAGAGAAGAGTTGGGGATAATAAGCGGTAGATACTTGCCCAGGATAGGATTTTACTGGGCCCCCTCATCCTGATTTTTCTGTATTAATCCATTTCTATGTTGCCTTTTGGACCCATTTTGAGTTCCTGAGGTTGTTCAGAACAATCATAACAAGTTTACAATATTGTAATAAACATTTTAAAAAATCCATAGAGATGACATGGCACTGCCAGTCAATCATTCAACTCAGAGGGCCTCCCAAAAATGAAGTGTCTTCAACTTTCTTTAGAGGAAGATCTGTGACGATGGTGGCCAAGACTCACCTCTCAAAGGATGGAGTCCAAAAACCTTGGGGAAGCAGCTGAACAGGCACTCCCATGAGAACCAACCAGTCTTATCTCAGATAAGCCAGGTTTCCACGGAAAGTGCCGTTTCGGCTTTTAAAAAAATGACCCCGTTTGTCACGGCAGCGGCGCCTAGCCATTGCTGGTGTGATCGCGCCGCGCCACTTCTTTGCCGCGCTGTAGGATCATTGTGTGATCGCCACCCTCAGTTACCCGCCGGCGCCGAGGGAAGGACCCGTGGTGTGCCGCCGGCACGTCGGATTGCGTAACCGCGGATCAAACTGCGCCGGGGCAATTAGCCACACCTCCCCCCCCGCGATATCTGGCCTGTGTGACCGGGGCCAGAGTTGGGAGAAGCCAGGATGGGACTGGTCAGAGGAACATTTCAATAATCTTCACTTAGGCCTTCCCCCCCTTACTGCCCGTGGCTGAAAATGAAGGTTGCCAGCCTCCAGATGGGGCCTGGAGATCTCCCAGTATTGTCTTGAGACAATCAGTTCCCTCGAGAAAATGGCTGCTTTGGAGGGTGGACTCTATGGCATTATACCCTGCAGAGGTCCTTCCCCTTCCCCAAACCCCACCCTGTTCAAGACCCAAGAAAGCTTCTGCCACTTAAAGAGGCCCTCTCCGGGCTTCACCCTCCAAATCTCCAGGAATCCCCCAACCCAAAGCCGGCAACCCTCCCGAAAACAGATAGGCCTGAGGAAAATTATGTACACTGAGCCTCAGTGACTCAATAGGTGCAACTATCTGGGTCTCTTATTACATCAGGGAGGGATTTAGGTTCAGGATGGATGCAAATTCTGCATATTCCATAGGGCGAGTATTATGACCTGAGATCGAGGCAGCTCTTAAACAAGTGATTTCTTTTATTCCGCTCATAGCAACACAAGACAAAGATGCGGATGCTGGACGACTATCTTTCGGGTATGTTGTAGGTATGTAGGGCTAACTTTTGGCTCTGCTCCTGCAGAGTGCAGGGGGTTGGACTAGATGACCTGCAAGGTCCCTTCCAACTCTTAACATTCTATGATTCTATGAGATGCAACTTGTGAGATGTGAAGTCCTCAGTTCAGATCATCTTCTCTGTCTCCCTTCTCCTCAAGCTGTAGCCTGACAAATTATGAATGCGGGGTCAGCAGGGCTGCCAACCTCCAGGTCCAGAGATCAGTTCCTCTGGAGAAAATGGCAACTTCGGAGGGCAAGAAGTTCCAGCTGAAACCCCTCCCCAGCTCCCTTCTCCGTAGGCACTGCCTCTTTATCTCCAGGCATTTCTCACACCAGGCCAAGACTTGTTGGTTTCCATTTTTGATAATCCACAAGGGTCGCCAACTCTATGTTGGGAAATTCCTGAATATTTGGGGGTTGGGGAGGGGGGAATCAGTGGGGCAGAGTACCCACTTTCTCCAGAGGAACTGAGCTCTGCAGTTTGGAGATCACTTGGAATTCTGGGAGATCTCCAGGCCACACCTGGAGGCTGGCAATCCTACCTTCCACAACCATTGTTGCTTTAACATGGGGATGCAAAGTGGCGGATATATTACACCTGCTCTGCGTTAGGGGTAAAGGCTTCCCTTGCTCGAAAGCCATTCTAATCCGACTCTAGGGGGCGGTGCTCATCTCCGTTCCCAAGCCAAAGAGCTGGTGCTGTCCGAAGATGTTCCCGTGGTCATGTGGGCGTGGTCATGACTAAACACCGAGGCGCACAGTTAAATTCCCAGCATATCATTTTATCTTCTCATAGCAACCCCCTAACCCCCCCCCCCTGCATTCATTGTAAATTTGTTTTCTCTTTGGTTGTTTGTTCTCCAATTCTTACATTACATAAAAATGAGTTATTCAAATGTTTTGGAATGCCAACAAAAGAGACACTTGAACTAGGGTGGCCAGCCTTCAAGTGGTTCTGCCACGAAGATGAAATGGGTTTACTATGTTTTGAAAAGCCAAAAAAGAGGATACATTTCCCGAATGACTACTTCAAACAAGTGATCACTAGGACAAACCTCCTTTTAAATACCCCTACTCTTTAAGCTGTGATAACTGCTACTAGCTAGGAATATTCCTAACCTTCCAACCCCCAAAAGAGGACATTTTCATCGGGTTTCTTCTTTTAAAAAGGAGCCGATAAGAGGACCGACACAAAAAACGAGGACCTCTCCTCTAAAAAGAGGATATCTGGTAATCCAAGTTAACGTTTTCTGTAGTTCCTACAAATGTCTGTTCTTCACTCTTCATTCATTCAAATGACTACTCTTCATTCTTTTATTGATTTGAAATGTTTTTACCCACCTCTCCACCCCAAGTGCCTGGGGCACTTCACAGCCATATAATTCAATTAAAGCAACCCAATGCAGAAATGGAATCTAAGGCATACATACGAGTAGAAATGCCATGAATTTCATGGCTGGTGTCTTTGACAGTCTAAACCGCTGTGCCCGACTCTGGCAATCGAGCGTAAGCTGATTGCCAGATCGGTTTGGTTTGGCAGCAGCGCCAAGCGATTCAAACGCCTGCCGAACAAGTTTGCCTCATGTTTTGCCAAGGCCGAGCATGTGTGGAAATGCTGATCCAAACAGACTGGCAGCGATTAATGACGCTAGTTAGACAACCCCTGTCAAGATAGGATTTCTAAAATGTAAACACAGCATTTGTTTAGGACTGCTTTGGATGATTTGTGACTGATTTCACTGTCTGTTTAAACGATTGTCTGCCAATCACCACAATGGTTTATCAAAAAAACCCAAAAAAACAAAACCCACACAGGCTTCTGTCTGAATATAGAGAAAAAATATATAACTCACCAAAGAAAACTTGTCCTCTCTCTATCTTTTACAATCCTTGGTTTCTTACATATTTTTCACATGCATTGTTTTTCCCCACATCATTAAAGGTTTTTTTTTTAAAATGTATTCAAATTTCAAGAAATAACAGTTTTACTTACAAATAGCAAGCAAACAACAAACAAACAACAAAGACCAACTACTTAGATAACAATTATTACAATAATGCAATAAAAACAATAGAATATAGACAAATTTGAGTCTTATTGTTCAAGCCTAAATCTTCTTAAGTCAAATAAATTATAACACCCAATATTGAGTAATATTGAGATTGTTGATTACTGTTGATTCTTTCCAAAATATATTCTAATTTTTCCAGTAGAGGACCCCATCTACCAAAAAAGGCATCATTTTTTTCCTGTGTTTCACAGATGACAGTGGATGAAGTTATATGTGTTGGCTAAGAGCTTGGAGAAATGAAGGCTTTTTAGTCTGTTTCCCCCCCCTCTTCATAGCTCCGGTAAGAAGCCTTAAAGCAGGGGTGTCGAACTCATTTGTTATGAGATCTGACATAAATGAGACCTTGTTGGGCCGGGCCATGTGTGTCATAAAAGGTAATGCCAGGTAGCGGAAATATCTATATATCTAATTCCCAAGGCGCCCCCTGTGTGCAGATATCTAAATCCGCACATCGGGGGCACCTGGGGGGCAGGGAGATTTTCCTGCGCACGTGGGGCAATGCCCAGGTGTGCAGAAAAATCGGAAAACTGTAAAAAAATATAGGGGGGACAATTAAATCCCCCCAAAAGTAAAAGAGCATCCCCTGCGCATGCACAGGGAATGCTCTTAGAACGGCTTCGCTGCCGCTGCCACCACCAGAGAGGGGGAGGGGGAGAAGCCTTGGCTGGTCGGTTGCTGTAACGGACCCTGGAGCCCCCCACCAGCAGTCAGGTAGGACCCGGTAACCCTAGAGCAGGTTGAGAGTTGATCTGCTGTTCAAATAGTCCCTAAATGCAAACGCCAACTAGACCAACTAAAGACCTAAAAGCAAATCAAAGTTGCCAGAGGCACTAGAATCGCAGCCACAAAACCCAAACATGACCAAAAGCAGAAAAACAAGGGAAGGTTAACAAAATCCATATATCGGCCAATTGGAAGAAGAAGAAGAAGAGGGAATAGATTGGATTTATACCCCACCCTTCACTAGCCAAAGGTGTCTCAGAGCGGCTTACAAACACCTTTCCCTTCCCCTCCCCACAACAGACACCCTGTGAGGTAGGTGGGGCTGAGAGAGCTCTTGACAGAAACTGCTCTTTTTCAAGAACGGCTCTTATCAGAACTACGGCTTGCCCAAGGTGATCCAGCCAGGTGCAAGTGGAGGAGTGGGGGAATCAAACCCGGTTCTCCCAGATTAGAGTCCGCGCACTTAACCACTACACCACACTGGCAACAGTGTAATCCGCACTGTCCTGTCTAGGACCTGAGAACATAATGCATGTCAAAGGCACAAATCCTCACGTTTCAATGCCTCTTGGACCAGTGCGGATCACACTGTTGCCGTACTAATGATCAAGACACAAACATACAGAAGGTATCACAATGAGTGTTCTTAATACCACCTGGTGCAGGGAAGGGAAAGGAGTTTGTAAGCCGCTCTGAGACACCTTTGGGTAGTGAAGGGCGGGGTATAAATCCAATCTCTTCTTCTTCTTCTCATATCTCAACAGGCTGCAAGCCAAGGGCTAAGAGCCAAAGGCCAGGACTCTCTGGTTCTTGCTCCTCAGCTCGCGTCAAAAGGCTCAGATCATTAAGTCATGCCCTCGTTTAATTACTTGTAATAGGTAAGGAAACAGAAGCAATGTCCGGGCTTAATTGCCTGTAACAGGAAAGGGAACAAAAGTTCAGCCCCGATCTGCTGCTGCCAGAGGTTTCCCCAAAATTCCTCTCCCTAAGGCCCTCTGGCTACCCCCAGAGTGAAATTATCTGCATTCTCCTGATTCACTGAAGTGAAGCCCTACCATTAGGGGAAGCAGTCTGAAGGGTCCAGCCCCATGTTTCTAACTTCTTATTTCTGCGTTGCTTCAAGGAAATTGCATTACGGAAATAAGATAGGTCTGTCCTCCCAAAAATATCAGCTGTGGAGGGGAAGCAGTTGAAGATTCATCTTGCTAAGGCTTGTCTCCACTTCGTGGGAAACCTTCATAAGAACATAAAAACATAAGATTCCAAGTAGGTCAGATCAGTGAGGGTCCATCTAGTCCAGCATCCTGTCTCCCACAGTGGCCAACCAGTTCCTCTGGAGGGCCAACAACAGGGCAGAGAGGCTGAGGCCTTCCCCTGATAAGAACCTCAGAAGAGCCCTGCTGGATCAGACCAGTGAGGGTCCATCCAGTCCAGCCTCCTGTCTCAGTGGCCAACCAGTTCCTCTGAAGGGCCAACAACAGGGCAGAGAGGCGGAGGCCTTCCCCTTATAAGAACATCAGAAGAGCATTGCTGGATCAGACCAGTGAGGGTCCATCTAGTCCAGCCTCCTGCCTCACATAGTGGCCAGCCAGTTCCTCTGGAGGGCCAACCACAGGGCAGAGAGGCGGAGGCCTTCCCCGGATAAGAACATCAGAAGAGCCCTGCTGGATCAGACGAGTGAGGGTCCATCTAGTCCAGCATCCTGTCTCACACAGAGGCCAACCAGTTCCTCTGGAGGGCCAACAACAGGGCAGAGAGGCCAAGGCCTTCCCCTGACAAGAACCTAAGGAGAGCCCTGCTAGATCACAAAGTGGCCAACTAGGTCCTCTGTCAATCTAACAACAGGACATAGATGCTGAAGCCTTCCCCTGACCTAAAAACAGGGCAGAGATCAGCTATTGGATCAGCCCAGTCATCCATCTAGTCCAGCATCCTGTCTCACACAGTAGCCAACCAATTTCTCTGGAGTGCCAACAACAGGGCATGTAGGCTGAGGCCTTCCCTAATGTTGCCTCCTGGCACTGGAATTCAGATGTTTACTGCGTCTGAATGTGGAGGCTTCTTTTAATCACTGTGGCTACTGGCCCCTGACAGACCTATCCACCAGAAGAAGAAGAAGAGGAGGAGGAGGAGGAGATTGGATTTATACCCCGCCCTTCACTTGGAGTCTCAGAGCGGCTTACAAACTCCTTTCCCTTCT
>NW_015172040.1:38653-45794 GCF_001447785.1 Gekko japonicus | reverse complement strand
ACCCATTTCCCCCCGCAGTTTCGTGATCCTGTGTTTTGAGGATCACGAAACCGCGGGGGAAATCGGGCAAAGCCGTGGGTCAAAATGCGGCCGCGCAGCTTCGAGTGGGAAATTGACCCATAGAAGCGGGGCAACGGGAGGCTGGACCGTGGCGCAGCTCTTGTGTGATAGTCTCCCCATCCGTGAAACGTGGGCGCAAAGAAATGGGGGGAAACAGAACCGAGGGAGAAGCGGTTATTCCTCGCCAGCGACCATCTCAAATAAAGACTGACTCAGTTAATTGAGATGTGACTTCAAGTGCTTCTAGGGCTGGAAATGGGCCAGGAAGGGGGGGGGAGGGAAACGAAATCTCATTTTCTCTCAAACCTGCTGATTCCACCAGTTCCCCACTCTTCAAGGCAATCACCGAGCTTAACTTAACCCGAGAACTAACTCCTCGGACATAAAAGGAGGGATCCAGAGACACACACAAGTCTCCATCTTGATGGGGGGGCAGCTGAAACTGGAACAAAGTCCAAAGAGGGAAGAGAGCCAAAATAAGCAGTTCTTGAAACCCCGCTGAAGCTGTAAGTGCTTCTAAGGCCTCCGTGAAATGAATTCTGTTTGCAAAAGGGCAAAACGGATTTTTTTTCTTCAAAAAATGACATTCAAATTACGGAAGCTGTTATAGTATTCTATGCTATACGGAATCTAGCAGGATAATATGGGACTCCATTAGTTTAATACTGATGCGATAGGGCACTGGAAAAGCCTACTTGGGTATTAATATATCCATCCGCTTCATGTGTCCATGAGAACGAAAACAGACATCTGCAGGATCTTGGCCCCAGTTTTGCCTGCAATGAGCTCCTGCACCTCTTTTTCTACGAAATGACCCCTGGGGAAAAATTAAAGGCAGAAAACAAATTCCATAGGAAACTAAGGAAAGCCTATTATTTGGACCGAAACTCTCTCACACAGAGTAGCTAAACTTCATAACACTGAAACAAAAGTAACTCCTTAATAATGTACTGTCAGTAAACATTAGAGTATCGTGACACTTGAGGAAGCAATGGAGGAGGAAGGGTGGGATACCGGAATATACTGGGTTCAGATAAAAACATAAGAACATAAGAGATGTCAATGTTGGATCAGGCCAAAGGCCCATCCAGTCCAACACTCTGTATCACACAGTGGCCAGAAATACCAGGTGCCACCAGGAGGTCCAGCAGTGGGGCCAGGACGTTAGAAGCCCTCCCACTGTTGACCCCCCCAAGCACCCAGAAGACAGAGCATCACTTGCCCCAGAGCCCCTATCTATACCTTGTGGCTAATAGCCACTGATGGACCTCTGCTCCATATGCTTATCTAATTCCCTTTTGAAGCCGTCCATGCTTGTAGCCGCCACCACCTCCTGTGGCAGTGAATTCCATGTGTGAATCACTCTTTGGGTGAAGAAGGACTTCCTTTTATCCGTTCTAACCCGAGTGCCCACTTGAGTTCTTGTATTGTGAGAAAGGGAGAAAAGTACCTCTTTCTCGACCTCTTCTTTCCCATGCATAATCTTGTAAACCTCGATCATGTCACCCCTCAGTCGTCGTTTCTCCAAGCTAAAGAGCCCTAAGCGCCTTAACCTTTCCTCATAGGGAAAGTGTTCCAACCCTTTTATCATTCGAGTTGCCCTTTTCTGCACTTTTTCCAAAGCTATAATATCCTTTTTAAGATGCGTGAAAATGATCAGCTCATAGTTTATTAGCGTTGGGAATGGTTGACAGGATTGTACACACTTCAGACAGTTGATCAATGATATAAATAATTATTTGACCAGGGATCCAAATGCATAGACTACCACTGCACATGTTGCTAAACTGGACTATGGGTTTCCTCACCTTCACATAAGAAGATTGATCTGAATATTGCACTACACTAACTGAATTTACAAAAACAAACAAACACACATTATACAAAGCAAAACATCAACAACCAGAATTAAGTGGTTTAACTGCTATATGGTTTATCCTGGATTTTTTGCTAATGTCTGTCCTCGTCTGCTTTTTTGTGAGTGTACATGGGGCATCATGATTCACAGAAGTACAGCAGATCTAAATAGGGTTGCCAGGACACCCCACCCACCCCCGGTCACCCATGGGGGATGCGGAGTGTTGCCAGATCCAGGTTGGGAAACTCTGGGAGATTTGGGGATGGAGCCTGGGGAGGACAGGGACCTCAACGGGGTACAATGCCACAGAGTTCACTCTCCAAAGCACATCCATTTCATGATCTGGGCTGTGCCACCAAAAGCCTACTAGGCCCAGGGAGCCTGGCTAGCAGTAGGTGAGGCTGGGCCTACAACTCCCAGAAGCCCCTGAGAGGTTTTGGAGCCAAAATTGACCAACAGGAAAAGAGGAGGGCTTGGAATAAAAGACCGGGAGCAGCAGGAAAAGATGTTCTTCTTCCCAGAGGGCAGAGCCAGAAGGAAAGCTGCTGCAGGGGAGAGACCCTCATCCTGAGGGAAGGGTGAGTGGTCTAGTGCCACTGCAGATAGTGAGCTAGGGACAGTATATATTTAGATGCGTTAGGGTGTTTGATTTCTTTTCTCTTCACCCACTTACTGTTATTATTCTGCACCTTGTTGTTTGACCTCCTATACAATAAACTATTTTCATTGTTCACTCTGCCTGGTCCTCACGCCTGTTATTCAACCAAATAAGGGAGGTCAGAAGGTCTTGGGAGGGTGCTCTGGGCCTTCTCAAGGGATCCTGGAACCAGAGTGGTGGCAGCGTCAGAGGACACCCCACCTGAGCCGTGACAGGGACTGATCTCTGTAGCCTGGAGATGAGCTGTAATTCCAGGGGATGCCCAGGTCCCACCTGGGGGCTGGCATCCCTACTGCGGCACCAGGAGGGTCCTCAGCAGGGTACAACACCACAGCATCCACCCTCCAAATCAGCCATTTTCTCCAGTGGAACTGATCACTGCCATAGTGGGTGATCTCCAGGCCCCACCTGAAGGTTGTCAACTTTACTAGGCTGTCCGGAGGCTGGGAAGCCCGAACCCTGTCCTGCTACCTTGACCTTGGGCTGGCAGGTAAAACAAATGCATCTTTATCATCAGTCAGAAACCCAAACGGCACCAATGTTCCCGAGCGCACGCCAGCATGCAATGTTCGTGACCAGGGTTAGAAAGCGGGAGAGGTGACATGGCGGACGTCTTTTCCCGTTGTCTCTTATTCTTTCAAACGCCCATCTTTAGGAAGTGAAATTGGAAAGCCCCCCCCTCCGCAATGTGGAATCCGGTCAGGACCCTGGGAACGTGCTTCGGGCAGGAGGCGACAATCCATCCCAGCTGGAGCGCCAGCTAGGGTTTCAGCGAAGCTCTCGTGGCCGGAGATTAATGGGGTTTTCTTCCCGGAGGAAGGAGCCTGAAAGGACGCCTGGAGGGATGGAGAACTGGATCTGATTGTTTGCGCAAGTCCCCTCAGACTGCTCCGTTTAAGTAATATAGACACTTCACCCGTGCGGAGGTCAAGCCCCCCTTTCCAGTGTCAAACAGGCCCGGTTCTGGGGGGAAATTAGAACAATGCTGAAAGAGACCTCTGACTGGCTCTGGGGACACTAAACGAAAAACTGATGCTCAAAAAGCATTCCTGGCCCGGCCGCACGCCTGTCATTGGCTCCTTGTAAAATGTCCGTCATTGTGACAGGTGGCGTATTTTACAGAGGAAGTGTCTCTACATTGCAGGGGGCGGAGGGGGTTGTATGCTTTGCTCAGGGGATGATGGGAGTCTGGGGTGAATATCAATGAATGTTTACGGATCACGCAGGGCCTAAAAACAGGGATGACAGGCCCAGCAGCACAACAAGAGGAGGAGGAGGAGGAGGAGATTGGATTTATACCCTGCCCTTCACTACCCGAAGGGGTCTCAGAGTGAAGAAGAGGAGGAGGAGGAGGAGATTGGATTTATACCCTGCCCTTCACTACCCGAAGGGGTCTCAGAGTGAAGAAGAGGAGGAGGAGGAGGAGATTGGATTTATACCCTGCCCTTCACTACCCGGAGGAGGAGGAGATTGGGTTTATACCCTGCCCTTCACTACCCGAAGGAGTCTCAGAGTGAAGAAGAAGAGGAGGAGGAGGAGACTGGATTTATACCCTGCCCTTCACTACCTGAAGGAGTCTCAGAGTGAAGAAGAAGAGGAGGAGGAGGAGACTGGATTTATACCCTGCCCTTCACTACCTGAAGGAGTCTCAGAGTGAAGAAGAAGAGGAGGAGGAGGAGACTGGATTTATACCCTGCCCTTCACTACCTGAAGGAGTCTCAGAGTGAAGAAGAAGAGGAGGAGGAGGAGATTGGGTTTATACCCTGCCCTTCACGACCCATAGGAGTCTCAGAGTGAAGAAGAAGAAGAAGGGAGAAGAGGAGGAGGAGGAAGAGGAGATTGGATTTACATCCTGCCCTTCACTACCCGAAGGAGTCTCAGAGCCGCTTACAAACTCCTTTCCCTTCCCCTCCCCACAACAGACACCCTGGGAGGTAGGTGGGGCTGAGAGAGCTCTTGACAGAAACTGCCCTTTTTTTAAGAACAGCTCTTATCAGAGCTACAGCTTGCCCAAGGTCATCCAGCCAGGTGCAAGTGGAGGAATGGGGAATCAAACCCAGTTCTCCCAGATTAGAGTCTGCGCACTGAACCAGACACCAAACAGGCAGCCTCTATGTTGTACTACAGAGTCTTGGGGAAACAGAAGTCCTACGGTGGTATACCATCCCTACTGAGCTCATAAAACGCCGCTCTTCTCAGGCCCTGTGCCCAAACTCCAGGAATTTCCCAAGTAGTATTTGGTAACCACCTTAATGTCATAGATTCCACCCTTCGAAGTAGCCGTTTCCTCCAGGGGAAGTCATCCCTGTCGTCTGGAGATCAGTTTTAATTGGGAGGGCTCTCCAGGCGCCCCCTGGAAGTTAGCAACCCTAGTGTAGGTGTGCCAGCCTCCAGGTGGGGCCTGGGGACCCCCCGGAATTACAGCTCATCTCTCGACTGCAGAGATCACTTCCCATGGAGAAAAATGGCTCCTTTGCAGGGTGGACTCTAAGGCACTGTACCCCACTGAGGTCCCTGCCCTCCCCAGGCTCCATCCCCAAACCTCCAGGAGTTTCCCAACCTGGATCCTCACCCCCCATCCCCCACCCGTGGCCACAGGGGACCTGAAAACCCTACCCAAGTGGCCAATGCTCCCTCTAAGCTGTAGAGTCTTGCGAGCAAAAAATCTACTTTGTGAGCGACTGGCATTAAAGTTGTGAGCGGGCCATTTGGCTACTGCCTAAATTAGTTTGCTCCGGAGCCATCCTTCCTGAGCTAAGACAACAAATGTGTGAGCCGGAGGCTAAAAAACTGTGAGCTAGCTCATACTAACTCAGCTTAGAGGGAACACTGGCTACTGCGTGAATTCGTTTGCTCCGGAGCCCTCCTTCCTGAGCTAAGACAAAAAATGTGTGAGCCGGAGGCTAAAAAACTGTGACCAAGCCTACACGAACCCAGCTTAGGGGGAACACTGGCTACTAGGTGAATTAGTTTGCTCTGGAGCCCTCCTTCCTGAGCTAAGACAAAAAAAATGTGTGAGCTGGAGGCTAAAAAACTGTGAGCTAGCTCATACTAACTCAGCTTAGAGGGAACACTGGCTACTGCCTAAATTAGTTTGCTCCGGAGCCCTCCTTCCTGAGCTAAGACAAAAAATGTGTTAGCCGGAGGCTTAAAAAACTGTGCGCTAGCTCATACTAACTCAGCTTAGAGGGAGCACTGGCTCCTGTGTGAATTAGTTTGCTCCGGAGCCCTCCTTCCTGAGCTATGACAAAAAATGTGTGAGCCGGAGGCTAGAACTGTGAGCTAGCTCACACTAACTCAGCTTAGAGGGAACACTGGCTACTGCATGAACTAGTTTGCTCCGGAGCCCTCCTTCCTGAGCTAAGACAAAAAATTGTGTGAGCCGGAGGCTAAAAAACTGTGACCAAGCTCACACGAACCCAGCTTAGAGGGAACACTGCTAGTGGCATGCCACATCTGAGGTTGGGGGCAGGCTTGAGTCACAGAGCGGGAAGATCCCCTTTTGCGCATTCTGTTTGAACACTGGAGCATAACCGGCATGCCCCTAGTTGTAAACCGGTGTGCCACGGAGGTGCAGACTAGAATGGAGCTGTCGATGCGCTAAGGGTTAACTGCCACAAGCAACACGGAGGTAGTTCAGGTAAACACACACTGAAGGTGTTTTTGCCATTTGATGTTCCGGCAATAAATCTTTCTTTCTGCTCTCTCTCTCTCTGTCTTTGAAAGAAAGGTAAGCTGCTTTTTGCATTAAGTATGTAAATTAAAAAAAAAACACCCACCTTGGAAAAGAAGAACTAAAGGATGCCGGAGAAACAGAAAAAGGGGAGAGATTGATTATGTGCATATTTTAAGCTGCCTGTTTCGCTGAATAAAAGAATTACAAAAGAGGCAAGAAATGTAGCCCGGACAACATTCCAAGAATTTAATAAATGGAAATATTTTCTCTCTCCTCTTCTTTTTCTTATTAAATTATTAAAATGGGAAGCATAAGGGGTGTGTATATAGAGAGACACATTTTTCTCTTTGTGCAAAGTTTCTGCAGGACCTGGAGACCTCCCGGAATTACAACTGATCTGCAGACTATGGGGGTCAGCCCCCCTGGAAAAAATGGCTGCCTTGGAGAGTGGAGTCTCGGGCATTCTACCCCACTGAGGTCCAGGGGTCATTTCCTGAGGGAGCGCACAGGAGCGGAGCTCCGGCAGTAAGGAGCCCAGGGGGCGGGCACATGCAACAAGCCCCGCCCCCTGTTCCCAGCAGCCCTCAGTTGGGCCACGAAGAGCAAGAAGCAGCCAGGTAAGCTGCAGAGCCTCCCCCCACCCACCTTCAGTTACAAGCTCTCCCTCCTCTGTGAGGGCAGATCTGCATGTTCCCCCCCCCCAATAGCTAGCAATCCAAAACAGTCCAGTACAGCCTGAGCGGTGGGTGTTGCCTTCTAGCACACTTCCGGTGATGTCAGGGGGTGTGGCATATGCAAATAAGGTATGCTAATGAGCTCCTGCACCTGTTTTTCTACGAAATGACCCCTGCTGAGGTCCCTCCCGTCCCCAAACCCCGCCCTCTCCAGG